>NC_050592.1:4225000-4240000 GCF_013368585.1 Megalops cyprinoides
GATCCACGACGCCGTTCGCTCCGCGCTGGTCCCTTTACGGGCCTGTTAAAGCTGCCTCTCGCCTCTCTGTGGCACCTCAACGGGCCGGACTCGTAAATTAAACCGGGCCGGCGGATTCCGGCGCGGGTGCCAGACGGTGGCGTGACGCAGGGGTCAGGGGAAGCGGCAGGACAAGCGGGCCATATGCTGGCAGCAACGGGTACTCAGTCGCTTGCCCCAAAAAAAATCAGTCTCTCCCAGAGGTTGGCTTCACACCCCAATTAGCATTTTTCATTTGGCGCCGGCATTTGGCAAAATCGTCTGTCGCCGGGATACGGTTCACTGAGTAGCGCAAGGTCTCGTGTTTCGGGCGGCAGTGTGGCATAGTGGTTAAGGAGCAGGGCTCGTAACCGAAAGGATGCCGGGTCGATTCCTGACAGGGGCACTACTGCTGTACCCTTGAGAAAGGTACTTAACCCAGAATTGCCTCAGTAATTATCCACCTGTATACATGGATAACTTTGTGAAAACCTGTAATTGATGTTCTGGATAAGAGCAAAGGGGGACACAAGGAAAAACCACCTCCCCCCACCTGCGTGACACTGATCAGGTGCACCTCTCCCCCTGTAAGGGCCTGACTCCCCTACGAAACTCCGCCACACTTCCTTCAGCCATGCCTGGCCTAACCGCTGACAGGCCGTCCCGGACGTGAGATCTCTCCGCTAAATCACTCTAAGCAAAAGTCAGACGGGGGCGGCGATGCCTCAGCTCAGAGAATTGCGTTCTCTGCTCCTGTGTGCTGTATTCCTTTCAGCTGTTTACCGCTGCTCATTTGAATACGTCCTCTCTTCCCATTCTACCTCGTACACGCTGACTAGGTTTTGGCAGTCACTCTGCCCCCCTTTAGTCTTGAAGCTTAGTAAGTGCGGTGTGGGGGTGTGGAAAGGTAAAGTGTTTTCTGGTCTTTTTTTGGTCTTCGTTTTCCTCATTTTAAATGAATAACAAACCTGTCAGACTCTTTCCCTGACCACCCAGCCTCTTGCTAACAGCTGGAAATATCGGCCTCATTCCACATGGGAGCAAAATTCATTACACTTTCCAGACACCAAAACACAGGACATCTCTCCTATCAAAGTCATATCTGAAACATCGATGTGCCAGTATCAGTGTGGAGAGGGAGAGGTTGCCGCTATGAAGATGCTGGCCGTATCTTCAACTTGTAACAGCTCGTGTTTTGGGGTCTGGAGGGAAGTACACCTAAAAATGTTTCAGACTGTCACTGCTCGAGCTCGCTGTGTCCATGGACAGGTGTGATGGCACAGGTATGCAGGTAAACCTTGCACAGGTGAGTCATTGAGGTCCCCTTACCTGCGGGAGAGCAGCCCGTCCACAGCCACACAATGTACTCTTTGAGAGAGCTGTGCATCTCTCTTCAAAAGAGAACACATAAAGATAAGAGGTCTTTTCCTGGAGCATTACTCAGCCTTTTCTGTGTCTGACTGACTCAAAGCAAGCAGCGTGCAAAGGTATGTTAAGTAGCTTGAATTAGGGAGCTAAGGGGCAGAGTGTTCTTGGAAGAAGACAGCCATCAGAGGCTTCTTGGAGAGAGACACGTTAGCTGTATTTGAAAAATGAGTTTGATCATGATAACACTGTACTTGATGCCTGTCTTTTACTCTTCAAGGTAAAGAAGATACATTATTTTCAAGGACTGTAGTTGGAAAGGCCTGTCCCTGTTTCCACCCTCTTTTGGTTTGTTACCCCTGTTCAAATTCTGCAGAAGAAACCCCTGCAACCACATGTGCACACACACACATGCCCACAAACACATGCATTCACACACGCATACACATGCACAAACCACCTTTGATGTCTATGTAAAGTTCCCTCTCTAATGACAGACACATGTATAGAATTAAGGACACAGTGCTAGCTGTAAGTCACATCTCTTTCTCTCCATAAGAGAGTAGCATCACCAGATTTTCCCTTTCTCTCCAACCGCTGTAAGAATTCACAGCCGTGAGTCTGAATGTAGCCCTGTGAGGATGAGTGGATGGAGGTGCATCTTGCTGGAACCTCTCGGTAAATCCCTTCCCTCCCCTGCTGAGTTCACAGAGAATTCCATTTCCCATAAAGCCCTCGCCACACAATGCTTGGCACCATCATTACATGACGGTCACATTCCAGTAATGCAACCATTTCGCAGATTATAGACCTGATACCTTAGATGTATTCTTGGCAGCGACTTTTGTTGAAAGTGTTGTCAAACACGCTGCCAGGATTTCCGCAGGACGAAGTCAAACACCGCAAATTAAGAGAGGAGAGATTTCCATAACAGCTGACCTCCTCTGAGAGGCTGGCAGGCTTCTATTCCATAAATTCCTTTTCCCTGAATTCTTCATTATTCTTTTTTTTTTTTTGCATATTCCTTTAAGCAACTGGTCCATGCTCCTTGGAGTACAGACCAAGTAACATGAATGAGAGGTATTCTGTAAGCTCAAACTCTATTTTATTCATGACATGTATTCTATAAAAGCTTTTGTAAACACCTGTGACTTCTGAAAAATCACACCTTTTACAATGGTTCCCTAACTTCTTTTCACAATGTATACAAATAGATGTCATTTACACAAAACCCTCTGTTCCCAGAACGGAGGTGTAAAAAAAAAAAGTTTTTTTTGACAGATCATCATCACGACACACCAAAGTTACACTCGGTTTGGTGTTTGTGCATGTTAAATACCTATCACTGTTTAGGTGAGAACTGTGAGCACTAAGGAGAACACAGTGCTTATACAATTATCCTGTTCTTAAAAGATACATTATAGCTTTTCATGTTATAAGTAAATTTCCCCTGACATTTCAGCAGGGGTACATAAGCTTATGAAAAAATATCAAAGGAATCCCTCTGCAATCCGTAATATGAATCTGGTACTCATCTTCCCCACCAGAGTCAGACAGTTTGTTAATCCTGCCTCTTTCTTTCCACCTTCAGACATCTAATTTTAAGACAACTTGTACTTTGATAGTCTTACTGCCAAGCTGGCCTAAATCATCTCTCAAGTTTGTCTCCCAAGTCTGTATTTCGCACACAAGTGGCACCACCAACGTCCCCATGGGCTTTGACTGCTTTTTAGTCCTTGGAAATAGTTTACTTTTGCAGTTTAGGAGTCTCTGGATTTATCCAAAGAACCGATGAATGTAATCATCAACAAGTTTGTTAATGATTGTTTTTGACTTTTGACTATTTTTGACTCCATTATTTTCAAATGCTTTTCAGGGCTCTCTCACGATCGCCTTTTCCTAGAATCAGAGAACCATGTTGCAGGTTTTCCCAGGTTTCTGATCAACGGAACATGCTACATACTACAGTCTGTCATCTGCCTTGTGACAATACAGCTGTAAAAATGAACCACAACAATTATATTTTGACAACTTCTTGAAATGCTAAAAGAGTCAGACAGTGCTGATCACAACAGGCTTCAGCAGCTGTGTTCATTACTTAACATAAAGACTGCTGTCTGTCCAACACCACTGTCCACTGTCTATAGGCCTAAGTGCTTTATTCTTGGATCTTCAAGCAAACTGTGCTACATTACACAGTGAAGCAGCCAAATTCAAAGGATGTTTTTGTACATATAATCTCTCTAATGCTGAGATGCCAGAAAACCTGAAAACTAATTCAGGTGGGTATCTGTGCAACTTCATCCATCACCAGATTCAATTATCTCTACATCTCGTTAGATGTGCTCCAGCTTGGTCCGCTGACACTTCAAAAATAAAAGTATGATTTGAGCCTGAGTTTTTTTATTTGCTTTTTTTTTTTCATTCCTGTATTGTGTTGCCACATCCATATCCATTTCATTTTTTGGTGTTTATAGTGATGAGCGCGCATTGAATACATAAGTTCTGCATGAAAACACAAGCGAGCACTGCCATTACGCAGACAAACAGGTAGCTAACTGAAAACAAAGCCCATATTTTGTCACATAACCACAGACCCATATCCGTGATACTCACTATCTTATCTTCGGAACAATCTGTCCAAACAGTCACTACATTCTCTAAAGGAAAATGATTCCCTTGATGTGATACAACTTAATATATATATTATATTATATATATATATATATATATATACACACCAGTGTCTCATAATTCGTGCAGAAGAGCTTCTCTTTTATTTGTTCCAGTTTTTTCTCTCTCAGAATGGTGTAGTCATGCAGATGCCGGTATGCTGCTCCATGTTACCACCAGCATCCAGCTGTGACTCCTTTTGAACTCGCCCACAACCCTCTTTTCTACCTTCTTGTTTCCTCGCTGCTTGGAGATATGTAGCTTTATATATCAAAACACAGCAGATTAGGGGGGAAAAAATTGGATTAGAGAAAAACATACAAGAGGATTTCCCTCAGGAAATCAGGTGTGGAGAAGCGCTGTATATTTAACATTTCTTCTGTTTAAACCTGTAATCACGCGGAGCTCTTGGCTGTGTATCTCACATTACAGGCTGCAGCCGGTGTTAGCTTTGATTGCGCTGCGCAATTTAGTTTCACAGGTCTATCAGTTAAACCGGATAGAGCTGTGTCAGAGCGGTGCTTTTGATATCATATTGATTGCAGGGGGAAGGTCTGAAAGCAACTGTCAAGTAATGGCAGGGAAGGAGTCAGAAATATAAAAAATCACATGGGCCAGGATGTGGGGAAGGAGAGAGAGACAATAATCCCAGCACTTCAGCCCTCTTCTCAGCCAGGGAACGGCTGTGACATTGCTTACACTTTAGAGCGTCCTCAGTTATAAATGCTTAATAAAGCATTAATGACTGCATTATAAACCATTATGCGCCTATTGTTCTGTCCTCCATGGGTATGTTTTATTCACCGTGTTTTAGTGAGTGTGTTAATAAGAGGGAGGCTGCTTTAGTGAGAAAACGTACGATAACTGCATTAACGATGCAGTTTATTAAAGGAGGTGGAACTGGAAGGTGGTAAACTGGCAGATGGTTTTGCTCTGCTGAAGCTCCATTAATTATATGCGGCACGAGGAGGAGTCCCACGGGCTGTGTGAAACTGCCTAGGTCGTCGACACGTTGCAGACGTATACTGGTCTTAAACTGAACCATTTCCGTCATGGTACTTATGCTATTCAGTCAAGCCAAAAATGATCTCTGTAATTAGTTCTGAACTGGACTACAGTCACTCTGCCATATACATAAATCACCTCATAGAGCTGCCCTTCTTATTATACCACAGCGGGCCTCTAATATCAGACCTACAGAAGTCACGATAACAGCCCCATCCTAATATTTCTACGTTTTCTTATTCTGCACTACGATCTACATATACCATGTCACAAACATTGTAGAATAAAGACTGAAACTAAAAACACTTTAAGATATTGTCTTCAATATTTCATACACCGGAGCACCAGTTGAGCCTGTATTGCCCTACTTTTGTGTTGGCAAACAGCTCTCAGCTTTGCCCTCTCCCTGTTTAGGATGCAATGCCACACTGAACACACCGCAGAGGCACATCCTGGGAGGGGAAAGATGATCGGGGCTTCAGCACGGGAACGTTACGCACAGGACACGCAAAAAAACACTACGCCTGCTCTCTCTGCTCGCCCAGATATTACACCTCCTCCAGAGACTCCCTCTTCTAGTCTGCTGGATAGAAATGAAAGTGAATTTTTCAGTTTTCCTCTGGCTACATATCAGCTGCTGACAGGTTAAATTCAAGGAGCCAAAAAAAAAAAAATCATTGTACTCAGCAGCACCTCCTACTGGGAGAAGTAATAATAAAAAGGCATTCGGTGAAAATAAGATCAATCTTGCTGATATGTTTCAATAATCGTCAAGGGTGGAGCTCCTTCTCCAGTTCAGTAGTGTCAGGAACTATATTGTCCAAAATGCTACTGTTGTTTTTCTACAGGCATTTTTTGAAGACCCCCACTGTGGCTGTGATTTTTTAAAAAGTTCACGAGCAGCCGAGGCTGAAGACATAAGATCTACTGAATAATTGTTTGCTGAACTTGTAGACCTTCCTTTCAGAGGCAAAGAGTGCAGAGCCTTGCCTCGGACGTAACTGAGATGAGTTTAGATGAAGCCTCTTGCCTCGATTTCTGGCCCACTAGCTCCCCCTGCTGTACACTGGGCAAAACAGCTTCTTCAATCAGTACAGCTCTGTAGTGGACATGTAAACATTTGACATGGTTTTGCCCATTGGCGCTAAGTGGTACTCGTTCTGATTTTTTATCAGAATGATATTCGAACATACAGAGCATTGATTAACACCACAAGAAGGAAACTCTTTATGTATTAAAAATTAGAAAACCTCTTTTAAAACATTCAATACCAGAATTCCTACATTTGGTTCAAACCATACAAACCACAGATGTTATTAGATTCCCCATGAAATATATATGGTCCAGTTTAATTCGAAAGGATTTTAATGTTTCACTTGCAAATATCAAAAGCATTAATATTTGATTCCCCTCAAGCAAGATCCTTTCCGGGGACAAGGAAGGAATCCTAAATCAGCCATGTGGCATGAGGTGCTATTCCAAAGGTGACCTCCATCAGCCAACCCAAAAAGAAAAATATAATTAAAATCATGCACAAAGATCAATAATGGAGCTCCCTCCACACTCCACTATCACATTCTGACAGTAATGTTACCAGATCAGAGCCAGAAATATATTTCCTCACTCTCTCACCTACGAGGACTCTGTTAGCAAAGTGCAGACACCCAGACCTGTTCTAACAAGAATAAAGGAAATGAGTTCTTCACAAAAGGCCTGCTCCACCGCTGAAGTGCAAACAAGGTCCTGAAAGTGCAGGTCCTGACAGACTGGGAAAAAGCTCCCAGACCATCTGCTGTGGTCTTGACTGACCTCGGTGTGAGAGCCAGCGATCACCGCTCCTCTCCTGAAGAGATGGTTTTTATTCATGGAGGGATGACAATAGGGTCCATGAACCTGCATTCTGGTTCTTCTAGAACCTTCTATGATCCTTGAACATCTCAGCTACCATCACCCCCGTCAGCAAAAATCAGTAAGTGTCGAGACACTCTGCCCCTCCTCCAGGATCCAAGAGCGAGAGGAAAGGACAACTCCATTCATCAGATTTTCCTTTGATGAAGGCTTGGGTTAATGTATCATCTGTGGCATGGGGCCCTAGAGTACTGTGACTGCATTAAAGCGCCAGATAAATTATGATACTTTATTTCAGCAGTAAATTGCCCCCCATTTTTGTCTCCTGACTTCATCACATATGAGATGACATCATTAGAGATGGTATGTTAATGTAGTTAAAATCTCTTGGATCTATAAAAAGTCTTATTTGTGGCATTTAAAAACCCCACACTGACACACGCACACACACGCGCGTGCACACACACACACACACACACACACACACACACACACACACACACACACACACACACATCCATCCTTCATTACGGACCGAAGGCAGACGTGTCATCCATTTCCCATTTCCTCTCCAAACGACCCTGTTCATGCCTTATTGGGTTTTCCCTCTCTCTCTGTGCTTTCCCATCACAATCCCCCTCCATCATACGGGGCCATTAGCCTTGCAGGGACCACCTGGTCCAGCAGGCGGCCGGGCGGGCGGCTCGTTCGCAGAGGGCGGTGGGCCGTGGGGGTGGGGGGGGCGGGTTGTTCTCGCAGGCACCTGACTGAGCTTCCCGCTCTGCAGCGCTCTTCGGCTGCCCCCCCCCCAAACCGCCCGCCCACTCCGTGTGGATGGAAAACAACTTCCAGAATAAATGAGACACGGCGAGATTAGGCTCGGATTCTCTTCCCTTTTAGCTGCAATGATCCTTTTCTCCCTTAATCTTCTGGAAATGAGAAAATCTCATTTCTGTAAGTGCCGCCTACTGAGTCCACAGCTGTCAACGATGTCCACCCACTGCGCAGCCAACGCAGCCACTGCGCGTATATGTTGCTGCTAGCGCTACTGATGCTGCTGCTGCTCCACGCTTAGCATTGTTTGCTGTGTGGGTGCCGGTCTTAGCCACAACTTCTGTTTCGGGCTTATTGTTTTGTTTTTGTCTTTGCTCTCTCCTTTGTGAGTATGAGCCAGAGTGAAATTGCAGAGAGACAGAGAGAGAGACAGAGAGAGAGAGAGAGAGAGAGAGAGAGAGAGAGAGAGAGAGAGAGAGAGAGAGAGAGAGACAGAGAGAGAGAGAGACAGAGACCGAAAGAGAGAGAGAGAGACAGAGACAGAGAGAGACAGAGACAGACAGAGAGAGAGAGAGAGACAGAGAGAGAGAGACAGAGAGAGAGCATGAGGTAAGGAGAAGAGAACAAAGAGAGGAAGAGATGGAGAGAAGCAAGAGACGGAAAGACAGAAGATGGATATTGCATTACATTATTGTCACTTAGCAGAAGCTCTTATCCACAGCAACTTACATAGGTTACAACTTTACATGTTACCCAATTATACAGCTGGATATTCATTGGGTAAAGCCAAAAGATAAAGGAACAGTGCCTGAGAGAGGGAATCAAATCAGCAACCTTTCGGTTACAAGCCCTACTCCTTACCACTATGCCACCCCGCTGCCTCTCGTGGATAAAGAATGAGAAAGAAAGATACAGTGACAGAGAATTGGAAAGAGACAATGAAGACAGTGAAGAGATATAGAAAGAGAAACAAATAGCACACAAACAACTGACACTACATGAAATAAGCTCTACTGCTGCATTTAGAAAATTTGAATTGGAAAATACCTTGAATAATTCAAAGCCTGAAGAATCGTCCATTAATTCACGGAGATATAAGGAGCAACTTTTTTGGAAACACAATTTAAAAAATGCTACTGAACACAAAATCAGAGTGAAATCACATGCATGAAAAATTTTAATGAAACTGGCTATTGAAGATAACAAGAACCCATTCGACCCGTTACTGAATGGGAAATACATGAGAAATTACAGGTCAATCCAGGAAAGCCAGTGGATTCTTAATGAGGTGCTTACATACAAAAGAGACAAATTATAAAAAGGCATGCTTCAACAGTTCAATTTGGTTTTGAGTGTGGGTTACCTCACTGACAGCTGGAATCAATGCTTCATAACCCCAGCTTTTTAAGAGGTGAGAAAATGTGACCCCCAACAATAAATGAGGTACTTATGTGAGCAGTATTCTCGGTGAGATTCTGTGTACCATTATCAGTGCAAGAATCCAATACTTTCTTACTGTTTTCAGCACTAAGTCAGATGGCTTTTTTTTACTAAATCACTGCTCATATTAGTTTTCCGTCCAGCACAAGCTAACAGAAACATTACCCAGAATAAAAGGATATTTGCTTGCTTTGTAGATTTCCAAGGGCTTTTGATTCAATTTGATATGAAGGATTACTTGACAAACTTCTTGAGAGCGGTGCAGGGGATATAATGAAATCAGTGTACACAGGGAATAAGTACAGCATCGAACCTGACAATAAAGGCTGCCTTATTCTGGGGCGCAGAGAGAGACAGCTCTGAATCAAGGGTCCAGGACTGCATAGCATCTACATTAATGACTGATCTCAATCTTCAGCCCCTGATCACATTCTATCATTCCAGTCAAATGCTTGGACACACCCGATTAAGATAATGGGAAGCATGCATTCACAGACATTTTGATCTAAACACTCAAACTGCTTAAATGCTTGAAATTTGTTTCTTGGATAAATACAAATACTGAAGGTGGTACTTATGTTTGAATTCTGTCCAAAAATGTATTTTAAAGAATAATATTTTTTGGCTATTTTGAAGAATGTAAAATAAAAGATAGTTTTGATTTGTTTGTAACACTTTTCTGGTCACTGCAGAATTCAATTTGTGTCATTTCATACTGTTGATGTCTTTACTATTATTCTAAACTGTGGAAAATAAGTAAAAATAAAGAAAGAAAAGTGTGTCCCAACTTCTTACTGGTACTATACATGATACAGTCAAACTCCTGCAATATGCAGATGACCTGGATAGGCTGTCACCCACAGAAAAGGGATTACAAGACAGTCTGGTTCTAATAAACCAGTACTGCCAGACCTGGGCCCTGGCAGCAAGTATGAAAACAATAATGCTTTTCCAAAAGAGATACAGATCTTAGGGAACACTGCATGCATTACAAGTTATTATGGAAATAATACCTAGCAGAAACTGTACTGAAAAAGAAAGTATGTTGGATACTTTATGCCATAAAGCATAATAACAATAACAAAAGATAATCAACATCACAAGTCAAAATTTGGCTATGAACATATGTACCCATGACTTAATCTTTTTCCTTGTATGGCAACAAAGTATGGAGTCTACTCACAAAGAAATGTTTTGCTCAGTGATATAGAGTACACACCCCATTTAAACTCTGTTTGCAAAGTTTTTTAAAAAGTATGTTAGAAAAAACACAGGAAAACTTCAAACAATACATGCTGAGCAGAAGTAGGACAGTATCCATTATTAATCAAATTCCAAAAAAGGATTTTAATGTTTTGAAACATTTAAAGAATAGTTAGCCCCGTTTATATAATTACAAAAGCGCACAGCAGAAATCTCCCAGACATTAAAAACAACTTCCACTCATCCTAGGAGAGGAGAGGATATACGCAAGTGTGGTGTCATGGTATATGACAGCCTTCCACAGTCCGAGGGACACAGAATAACCTGGACATAAGTTCATATTTACAGATAGTGTTCTTCTTTGCATATACATTGTTTATGTTTTAAAAATACATCGGGAAGCCAAACATCATGCCAATAAAGCAAGTTGAATTACATTACATTATTGTCATTTGTCATTGTCACAATTTCATCCATTTATACAGCTGGATATTTACTGAGGCAACTGTGGATTAAGTACCTTGCCCAGGGGTTCAACAGCAGCATTGCCCCAGCAGGGAATCAAACCGGCAACCTTTTGGTTATGAGCACTGCTCCTTACTACTGTGCTGCACTACTGCACTGCCAAGTTGAGAACAAAAAGAAACACAGAGAAAGAGGGGGACAGGAAGGTTAGAGACAGAGGGAGGAAGGTGAAAGAGAGAGGGGTGGAAAGAGAGGGAGTCTCTTTCAAAAAAAGGGCAGGCATCACTCCTGTTTCTTGGGCGTTGCGGTCAAGGAGACCGGAGGACTGCGGAGGAGCGGGCGCTGTGGCTACCCACAGTCCACATTAGCGGATGGTAATTTCCATAATGGGATGTGGCAGCTGCTGGTGGGCCCTGCTCATTCTGGGGAACATCTTTAATTTGGTTTTCAAATCAGAACGAGGCGTCGCACTTCATATGAAGCCGAAATGTATTAGCGGCGGGGAAAATTCACTTAGGGGAGAAACTGCACCATGAAAGGGGTTAGGATTTTGCTAATCATTTTAAGGGAGCAGATAACAAATTTCCTCAGGGCTTGTAAATGGAGGAGCGTTTCTGAATGGGTGATATATTTCAAATGGCGGTGTCTCTCTTAGCTTGTACCTACTTGACCCGAGCAGTCGGAAATCCCCTGCCCTGCTGCATACCCAACATGTGAGATATTCTTCTGGTCTGGATCTACATTGGCCGCTTCAGTGAGAAGCCCAAAGAGAGAAAGCTACTCTGATGACTGACAGACAGGGGCACTGGGCTCATGTCCAGGGTTCAGAGCTCAGATCTGAGCGGTCAGGACACTGCTGTTGTTTCCCAGGCGCAATGTGTGTAAGGCAAACAATGCAAGGTATCCTGGACAAAGTTATCAGACAAACTAATCTCATCCAGAGGGCCGTGTGCTCTCCTCTGACGGCCTGCCAGAGGCTCTCAACCTCACAATAAAGCCCGGAGGCACTCAACCGAGCCTTTTGCCAAAACGGCAACAACACAGAGATGCACATGCACACCAGCCTGAGCTCCTTTTTATCCCTTGACGTGGATACCAAGGATCTGCAGTATGTGCTGTTTGACAGCTGCAAAATAACTCGACACGCTCAGTTCACAGGTGCACCGGATTAGAGAATGATTTTTCTAAACCCAGGCCATCCAGCGCTGTCATCAGTGATGGGTGTGGATTCTGCCTGTAAAGCCTCTGGCATACGGAAGCTGACATGTGCCAAAATTAAAAATCAAATTCAAAATGGAAAAAAAAAAAACAAATGTTGCCGCTAATGGAAATTGCTTTGTGGCGTTCACATTCATGAGCGGGTGTTGTCTTTATCACCACCCCAGAGCAATTGACTGACAGATATGCTGACAAGTAAAAAGCAATTCAAATGATATGCAAATCACAGCAACATATTACAATGCAAATTACCGCAATAAAATGTGATGCAGAGCAAAAAGCAATGTGAATGAGTACACCGAAAAGCAGCGCCCACTTATAATACAAGGGGGCTCCCCACCAGCATTTATTATTACAGAACGGATCAAGGTCCACGGTCCAAGGTCACATGTCATTAGTCTCTGAACTTTAATATAAGCAGAGTTTCCCCCCATGCTGACTGGTACCTGTATAGTCTTTTTTTTGTTTTCTGGAGGGTAACTCTTGCATCATTCTTTCCATTGTTTGCCATCAACAGCTGGCAAAACCAGAAACTAATGTCGCTGCACACCATTTTGAATTTCCTTTATGATCGTAGTGATCGTAGTTTTCATATGCACCTGCCACACGTACAGCCCTGTACAGTTCTGCCTGCTGGAAAGACAGGGAAAAAGACTCGGTTTAGGACAAAGACCGTGATAAACTTGACCTTTGAACTTAGACTCATTATTAAGTCTCATTTCAAATTTGTGTCTTCACTTAAGTATCGAGACACACTGCATTCTGATCATAGCTGTCCTTGTCCATTGTGTTTATTTACTTTTTAGCATATTGACTGACACAGTCATTTGGTCACAATAAAATCACATTCAGCTGCCTGAAGACACACATAGCAGTTTAAAACAATGAAGACAGATTTAAGATAATTATGCCAGTCTTATGCACTGTTATCATTAGGAGACTGGATGTCTAACAGCAGAGGTACACAAACAGAGGTACAACACAATCTGTCCTCATTTCATTCAAATGTCTCCTAATTGGAACAAAACTATCTAGCTAATAATAATGAAGGTATAATGATTTCTGCTACTTATCTTATTAGCTATGCAAATATCAGCAACATGTTCTTATCATAATAATCATCGCCTCTGATGAAAATTATTTCGAAATGGCTGGTTGTTGACTCAGCTAATTCCGTGCAGCTCATTTTATTTGATGCTGGTATCTTATAAACCTCGCCGCAAAACTGTCTTCCTATCTGATCGTATTTCAATGAATCTGATGCGAAAATGATAGAAACGCTTTCAAGTAGGCAGTTTCCTCTTCGTAATATTTATGGAAACGTCTATGATATTGCCGCTTCTGGCAGCTAATCCACGCAAGATATGCACTTTCCGTTTTGTCACGCGTAATTTCAATCCATTTCTTTTTTTTTCCAGTTATGAATATTGTAGAATATGGATACAGTTATGAGCGTAAGCAATGCCTTCCCTGCACTAAGAGGCAATAGCTTCACAGCAATGCGTGTCCTTAATAGCGACAATGACAAACGACATCCCGCAGATCAGACTGTCAGACTGGTTGGCGTAGCTCTCTGTGTATTTTCACATCTTAGCTGATGCTCTTTAATGTTGTCTTCTCGCGATGAGGATGGGGGTGAAAGCTCAAGGTCTCATCATTTTATTGTAATCATCAGGGGCAGCAGCGGTTGAGGCGGACAAGGTTGAGACGGTGGGTAGAAGAAATCACTGCAGTAGTGGTAAGTAGCCATCCTGGCTGCAGTGGTACAAGTTTAAACCTTCACAGTCATTGTTTAGGAACCAGTTTGTGGGGATTGTTGAAGTTAGCTGTCGTACTCGGGTGATTGGTTGACTTCAGTAAAAAAAATTAAAAAATGAAAATACACACAACGCGTTCTTTTCCAACACAATCATAATCCCCCCTCCCCCAGCACCCCCACCCCCCCACACCACCCCCACCACCCCTCCAACGGCCTGTCCGCACAGAAAAAAATGAGGGTCTCAGTCAGCAGAATTTTAGCTTCTGTGTCCCAATGCAGCTTTCCTTAAGATCTTCCCCTGCAAAAGTGAAATTAAGTGAAATTAAAGTTGCACAATCTACCCACCCACCCCCACGTGATGAACTGGTCTCATGAAAATAAAAGGCGTACCTCACAGGCCCAGACTGCGGGCCCCACAGAGAGATTAAAATAACTTCCCGGCCCCAACATAAGAGCCCTAATCACAGCACCAGCTCTCCCAATATCTCCTCTGCACCGTGGCAGCCAGGGAAAAACAATGCTTCCACCGGAGAAACCGGACTGGCAATTTTCAGAGGCAGGGGTGATGTTAAATGGGCTGCAAAAACGGCCACACAGGTGTGAGAAGGCATACGCGCACACACACACAGACACACATGCACGCATGCACTCACACACGCTGACACACACGCACACACAAGCATACACATACGCACACACAGTCAGGGCAATACAAGCAGCAAACCCAATACAAATCTTTTCTATTGGAGCTGACAAAACGTGACACTGTAATTACCAGTGCTAGTTACATTAGATCTCTTTGGTGCAATCTCTTTGGCCAAGACTTCAAGAGGGAAGCTCAGGCAAACTGCAGACACAGAATCGTGGAGATCAATGCACGTCCTGTGAATACGTCCTGGGAGTATATTTGGTTATTTCAAGACAAAAGAAACATTTTCTTGAAGTGGGCTTAGCAACCAGCTTATTCTCTCTCCAAATTAAACTCCAATTATTTTGGCAGGGAAACATGCCCAGAATCAACAAAAGTGGGACCCAAAAGCAAGAGTCAGAAGGCATCCCCCTGAGGAATGTAGCATAATTGCCGTTTGTTCGTTTATTTCTTCATTCGGTTTTCGCAACCTGAGTCAGCATCTGTCACCCGTGATTTTAGGTTTGTTTTTGGCCTTTGTGAATAGCTTTGTGTAACTCTAATGAAGGAAGCACATTAGAGGGGCCCAGAGCAGATGCTGGTG
>NC_050592.1:4242500-4265000 GCF_013368585.1 Megalops cyprinoides
ATAGTGCTGGGAAAAGATAGCAAAAATGCATGCCTGTTTTATTTCTTTTTATCATTCTGTATTACAAAACATCTTGTTTTATGTCATTTATGCATTGGTAGTATTTATTGTCGATGTTTTTATTATTGTTGCACTTCATATTTTCAGCTGCGTATCATATTTCTCAGCCACTGCCCTTATCCAGAGCAAAAGCATAGCTCACATTTTATTTTTTTTTACGTTATCCGTTATTACGTTATTTTTTTACGTTTATATGGCCGGATATTTACTGAAGCAATTCAGCACAGGCAGCTTGTTCAAGAGTACAACACCACTGCCCTTCCTGCAAAAAGGAACCTTGTACCTTTAGTCTACAAGTACAGCTCCTTTAGTACTATACCACACTGCCAACCTGTGTGACAGCAGGTACAGTAGCACTGTGTGATCCACTGACACTGATTCCTATGTGGTCTGACAGTTTCCACTGTGCTGTATCTCACGTGCTCACATTACTGTGCTTTTATGTGCCTTTAAGTTCAGTTAAGTTTTTGCCAGCCGAATGTCAGCGTAAATGGTCATATGAATCCCAGTGAACATTACAGGTGTTTTGCTCGTACAAAATGGCTTAAAAATGCAAGTACATTTACACTTGACATCTGTGCAAAAGACTATAAAGTGATGTAATGTATGTAATACAATCTATTGTACAAGTATCTAGGATCATTTTTGTTTATTCTACTTCATGAACGCCGGTTGATCCATTACCAAATGGAACATCTGTCCTGAGTTACCCTGGGACATAAATGCAGGTCTTGTCTGGAAACATTATTTCGCACAATTACATTGACTACCTACAACTACATTGACTGAGTAAATATATCCCATGTCTTATAATTTGCACAAAGTGTACATTTCTATATGGTGCATGACATAGTAAGTCAATTTGACCCTAGAGGTAAATTTCCATTTAAATGAATTGCAGTGACTGGATCTGTTAGAGCTGCCCGTTTCCTCATGTTAACTTCGCCTCTGCAGACCTGTGTGCAGGAATTAGTCAAAGCAAAGCCACAGTGAGACTTCGACTTCTCGGTTAATTTGGCTAAAACACTGCATGGCGGCAATCACCCGAGAAACAGAAACTGCCCTACCTACCTCTCCGATTTCACCGTAACACCCGTGTGGCAAGCCTCACCCCCCCCCCCCCCCCTCATGTACCCCTGTCCCCTGTATCATAGCGTCTCCATGCAAAGCTCTGACGTGGGGAGGAATCATTTGAAATGACAGCCAAGCGTTAACTTCTCAGTCCATCAGAGGTTACTTGGAGCCTCTGCTCTCAGCGGCTGCTGATGTCCTCCCACCGAGGAGAGAGGTTACGCCGACAACTTTCAGCACATTTCCTCGTGCTTAACAGAGCTCATGGCCATCGGACGTATAACTCACACTGCTTTGCATAAGGAAACAGCTGATTCCAGCTGACACTAAAGGCCGTCCTGTGCCGGCACTCTCTATCAGCGAGACTGCGGAAGTCATTTTCCTGTCAGCAGTTATTTAAGCAATGTTACACTTTTTATTACACTTTTTTCCTGCATTTTATAATAGAGTCTGCTGTTGCAATGAACTGGATTTGCATCCAGTATCATGCATTAGCAACAGAGAATTTACCTTTACTTTTTTTTTATGCATTGCTATAATACACAAAAGTGGCTTTCTTCAAAATCATAATTTACCAAAGTGTTACTTGTTGTATTCCCAGGGGGGCTGTCAGTGTGCTTTGTTAATATAAAGCTGTTTTTATGTGTTGTTATAATGCACCTGCTTCATCTGCACACCACTTTGGCATAATATAGTTATATTATGTCACTACTCATAACATATATATACACGTCATGATGGTGGTCCAATGTTTGGTGTGTATTACTATTGAATATTACCAAACATTATTGGTACACTCCTTCATAATGTGGTGTACTTATTTTCACTGCTTATGTTCAATTAAAGTAAGTGTTGTAGTCAAGACTGGAGATCCTGAGGCAAAAAGCAGGACTCATGTATTTAACCTGGCAGCAACACTCACAATGAGTACAGGTAAGACCAAGATGTGCACCATTTTGCTATAGAGCTATTGACTATAGATCACATCAGATACTGTATTTTCTTATCAAACATGCTTATCCATTGTGCAACGTATATAGCTAGATTGTTACATGTTATCCATCTATACAGCTGGATGTTTCCTGATCTACTGTTTCAAGAAGTCTATAATACTTTCCAGAGTAATAATAGTACCATAGTTTCACAGGGTTTTTACATTTCCAATACTGAGACCCAGAAAGTTCAAGACAATGGGGAAAAAATGATTTATTGTACTGTGAGCCAACAAAATTAAAATTTAAAAAGTTAAAATTTACAAAGGCAAGGGGGAAATAGGGTTTCTTGCAAGTAGATTTAAAATTAGGGGTAAGGGAAAGTTTCTCTCAGAAACTGCAGAATGGCAGACACTCTCATCAAACATGTTGCTGGCAGACATGACACCACAATCAATCAAATGTTGGATAAATTCTGTATAAACTCCCTTCTGTATACAGTACAACCATTATTTCAAATGGTCAACCTATGAGAAGAAAAATTATGATCAAAAGCAATTTTTGTCAATTGCAACAAATCTATGTAAATGCTATAAGTTCTACAACAACTGGCAAGCAATTCAGTAGAAATCAATAACACTTCAGTGAATTGAGAGCTTTGTATCAATGCACACATAAAATCATTTAGAATTAAAAGATGAAAAAGCTGGCGTGGTAAAACACAAAATGTCTTAAAACAGCACACTTATCCTCTGAAGAAAAGGAATCGGGAAATTTCTTTCAAAATATCCACAAAGCTGCAAGTACACATCTTTGTGACAACATTCATTGTAAATATGTGCTACAACAAATCAGTTATGATTGATCGAGTGACTCTTCATAAGTCAGTGACAGCGCTAAGAATACTGCCTTCTTGTTTTGGTGAAAATAACACAAACCAGCTGTTGATATGGGCGACAACTTCTGGAGGATTATCCAGTTACAAGTAAGCTCCAGATAACAGCTCTACAGTGTGTACATCTTAGGTACTCACGTAACCATGTAAATGAATGAAAAAAAAATTATTCAGTTTTGCTCTGTATTTAACACACCCCTCTGCTTTAGCATAACTTCATTTGACACACTTTATTTCAGCTCTGTGCGTAACGCTAACATACACCAGAATCTTGTGAGAATGTTTGAATTATAGTTAGAGCTTTGCAAGGCCAGCATGCAAGTACGCAGCTACTTATAGAACATGCATGAAAGACATATTCTGACCAAAAGGGTTGTTCTGTATGTCTTACTACTAATTCCATAATCTCAGTAATTTATATGGAAAAGTAGAGGTCCCAAGACAGTTCCTTGGGGGATTCCACTTGTTATACTGCATTGAATAGACCTAATCCCTTTTTATTAGTATATTCTGCATACCCCCATTTAATTCCTGCAGTCTTTAGCTTTAGAATGAGTCACCACTGCTGGACTGGGAAGGGATTTAAAATAGTATTAAGGAATATCACAATTCTAATTTATGTGAAAATGTTTTGACACCTCTTCTAAAAAAGTGCAGATCTGTTAAGCACGACTTGCTGAATCTCACGCTGACAAGCCTTATAATGCTGTTTTTCATGCAATGAATATTAGAATAACTGGCCTGTAATTCTCTGTGTCAGCGCAACCCTTTTTTGGAACCTGATGTGTCATTTGACTGATTTTACTGAAAGATTGGTTAGGATGAAGTTGCATCTTATGGTTTTATTTTACCATTATTATTTTTGATTTATATCCCCACTCTTGAGATCTACTCTGTCTCATTTTGTTGCAGTAGTCATGAATGCTGCATTTGAGAAAGATTCTCTAACTGCTTCTCCTTCATAAATTCACTAAATAAATGTTATACTTGTAGCAACTTTTTTCACATCGTTCTCTTCTTCCTAACAAATCTGAGGCTGAGAACAAAAAATAACAGTGTTGCTTGCCCGCGGTTCTGTTCAGTTCTGTGAAAAGACACTTGTTGTAGAGGTAAATATATCATAAAATCATAAATATATCATGTAAACCCAAAGAGCTGATGCTCAGGTTTTCCCATAACCACATGCATTCACAGGTAAAGTTAAAGCTAAAGTTGCAAATTATTAACATTCTTTGATGTTAATAATTTGCGACCCTTCTGATTTAAGTTGCCATAGAAATGACAGCTAAAGTTATTATCAGAACATCAAAAAGACCATTTGTTCACAGACTAAGACCATGGTCATTTGACCTTAAATTGTCAAGGTGAAGACATCACAACTTCTCAGAACACTAAAGTGATTTCAGCTTCAAACACCTAGCAGACTAGAAGACTACCAATTATCTTTTCTTCCTTAGCCTTTGTTGTCTTAAGTTGTTTTTGAGGCAGAGTGGCCAAATTGTGCATTCAGGGTAAGCATTCGGAATGCTTCTTAAGCCAATAAGGCCTAAACTGTATAATTAAGGTAATCTAGAGTAGAGGGTTATCTGTGCAGCTGTTTTCAAACCTCAATCGAATCTCAATAAAATTTTAAACATCCCCCGCCCCCAACCACCCCTATTCACAGCAGAGAAAGATCCCAGCCATTTTCACAAATACAAATGTTATCGTATGCATCTTATTTCCTTAGCAGTCCGTCAGAACCCCTGCAGGACACATTATTATGGAGTGGTGCCAGGTCTGAAGCACATGTTGCCTGTTCGGGTAATGTAACATCGGCATATAGAGAGCCAGGCTTCCCTATTAAGTTATATTTGCATTTTAATTCGGTATTCCGCACGGCTTCGGTGTTTTTACTGCTTTACGTTTGTTTAATGGCCCTTGGTGAAATGAATGCGCAGGTTTTCAATAAACAGAGGACTTCATTATGCAAATGCCGGCCACATTACATCTCAGAGCTGTAAAAACGTCTCGTGGGGTGGATCTTGAAATATGTCCGGGTAAATTCGACACGATGCACGGCTGCTCCATGTGAGAACGTCGTTATTACGGGATTAGACGCCCCGCGCTACTTCAGAGGACGTAAATAAAATTGGACGCAAAAACGAATGCTCACCTGAAAGCATTTTTTAAAACAAAAACAGGTGTTTGTGGGGGCTGGAGAGAGGGTGTTTTCTATTATCTCGGTACCTGCATGTCAACCCTCTGCCCAAATCCCTTGAAGCAAATATTTACCAATGCAAAGATATATGTGAAATACTGTTTTCCGAAAGGGGATGCACACTGGATACAAACACTGAGATCCTCCCTATGCTTATCCACATATGCTATCAGTACGCAGCATCATATACGCTTTCAGTACTGCTGACATACCAATGAAAAGATGCATCCTGTGTGTGACATCAGTAAGCATGCAAAGTCTCTATTACTTCCTTTGCTTGCTTACCCCTTATCTGCGGAGGAGCACCTTTTTCACCAATGCTCAACCACACGTGTATTCATGTACCTGATAGACAGAAGAACTACCAAGAAAACAACAGATTTAACAAAAAAAAGAAAAAAAAAAAACCAAGATGAAAATGTATGAAAGAAAATGAAAGACAAACAAGCAAACAGACAAAAAATGAATTGCCTAAGTGAAATAACAAATCTCACAAGAAAAGAGGAGGGTTTGGGCACAGAAAGTTGTTGGAATCTCTCACAACAGATGATTTGGAAAACAGTTAAGCATACTGCAGATTAACTGGTCTCTATTCGTTTTTGAAAGACATGTTAAAATGTCCTCTAATGTACCAGTTACAACAGTCCTGAAGTCATCCTGGTCATCCTTATATATATATATTCTAAATCAAATCCCCTAATTATGTAGTGCATTCAGATTTAGTTTTTGTCTTTGTTTAGACTAATTTACATTTTTTTCTTGGCTCTTTGCCTGTTTGCTTTCCTTGTTATATGTACACACTCCTGTCTCTGTCTGTTTCCCCTGCCTCTGCTGGCTTGTATTGTCACGCTAGACAGAGTTTGTGCCGAAGCTGCCAATGTGCAGCCATTAGTCTGACTTCCGGCTCATTTTGAAAGCCACCCCTTTCACACAGAGACAATTGCAAGGGTGAGCTTCACTCCCATGGCCCGTATCATCAAATACAATACACGAGAAGCACTGATTCTCAGTGTCCCTTCCCTACTCAAAGTTTTATTCCTCTCTAAAAAAGGAACACTGAAAGCTATTACTGTTAGGTGCAATACAACGCTCCTATCTGACACAGTAATTTGCTTGCCTGGAGAACATTCTGCCAAGGAAGATGCCCTCCATAGTACAATGCATTTGTTTAGTAGTAGGCTTTCAAGACACACAATTGTCAAGGGAGTCTGGTAGAATGACAAAATGTCTAAACAAAATGTGGCTTGTTATTTTTATTTTATTTTTTTTTATTTTGCTGTCTGGTTATTCACTAATGCTTTCAGTGCATTTGGAAATTGGAAACAGGTAAGGAATAGAATGCCGGGGGTTTCCTACCAAACAATACTGTCATGACATCACAAAAGGACAGTGACATTGTTTGATAAGTGATGGGCAGCTCATGGGGAGCCTTTGAGTTCAGAGTGGGCGTTATGTGCTACTATGCTGTACTGTGTATCAGAACTCCAGCAGCTCAATGTTGCACACCCTGTAATTTGTTCAAAAGTGCACCCCAAAGAGGAAGGGACCCCAAAGGAGAGTATTGTTGTATTCTAGCCTGGATGCAATGGAAGGCAGTTTCAGGTACTCAGAGAGAGAGAGAGAGATGACATTTGGTGAGCCATATTTCAAAAGGTGTGTTCTGTATACGAAAACAATAACAATAATAAAGTATAACAACAATAAAGTATATCGTATCGTATAATAATAATGGATTACACTTATAAAGCTCTTTTCGTGATCTCAAAGATGCTGAAACAACAAACCTTACATGAACTTCAAAACAGAATGTTACATCCAGAATAACCCCGTACATTCCTGACTTCGCTTGAAGCCTGAACCACAAAGCCATCGACCGTCACGCTAAAATGATTAAAAGTACAGCCAAGTGGGCTCTTCTGGCCACGAGCACGGCATCAGCTTCCTGACCGTCCAGCGTAAAGAAAGCTGAAATCCATCAAGCGTGTAACATCATAAAAACATGCGAGAGTAGCAGGATCTGATGCGGTTTCGGTGTTTTACACAGGTCTTAGGATGGTCAGTGTAGCAGTAAAATGCAAGGCTGCAGGACTGGACACCAACACAGTGTAAGGCAGTGGGTAAATGCGCTTGGCTTTCAGAGATATCGAACAGCATGTAGAGGGTCACAGTGAAACCCCATCACTGCAGAATTCAGAGGCGTGAGGTGAACTCAAGTTCATTGTCAAGGCTGTTCTCGATTATAACATCACAAAAGTCTTTCAAAATAATAAAAAAGGGCAGAGAGGATTGAGACACAGCCGTCTTCCATCTCGTCACTTCTAATGCCCCCTCCTTTCCCCGTCACCTCCTCGCCATCCTCCCCAAAAGACCACCAAATTGCTTGCATTAAAAATATACCAATGTCCAACACACTGTGTCAAAATAAAAGTTCAAAATAAGTCTCACAGTCTGTTGGGTGCCTGTTTACCACATGTTACTTGTTACTTTATGCATTTAGCACCCTTACATACATAGCTTGTCTCTCTGCCTTTCTGCCGTTAAACATGTTTTAATGTTAATCTGATTCACTGAAATAATTATTAATTATTAATTAAAAAATAATAACTTCAGCCTTTTACTATACAGAATACCAATAATGACGTCCTGGGGAGGATAAGGAACTTCAGACAGATAAAACTCTAAGACAGCTGTAAGATTTGCCATCTCTTCCTTTGAAAAGACTTTTGTCTGTCTAAAAAGACATTCCTGACAAAACCCTTTCATCTGACTAAAAGTACATTCCTGACACAAAAATACTTATGTGCCACAGACATCAATGCAAAAAACACCCTCTCAGATAAGTAATAATAAAGGAAAATGTGGCCTTCACTTGTACAATTGGACCCTGTAATTAAAAAAATATTAAAAGAGTCACATGAGAGCAATCCATGCATGTAGTGAAATGTAACATATCAGTTCTTATTCAACCTGGGAGGGTCACGCCAACATGACTGGGAAAAGTAAGACGATCCACACATTACAATATAGGTCATCACAGTAGTGTGATTCAATGCTGCCCAAACTGCAAGCCCATCCACAAGCATTTCCCCCCCATAATCGTAACGTATGGGTCGTCTTTAGCTGCAATCTCTTATTACCAGCGTGTTGATCTCTGAGGCCTTGGGTTTGGTAATTGTGTTACCAGATGTGATTCGATTTTTTAATGCAACCAAAAGTACACCATCCAATGGGAGGTGAATGTTGATTTGAAATATTGTATTCATACACACTGGGGACTAGCTTTCCATTTTTACCCATGATCCATTTATGCCGCTGAATATTTTCCCGAGGCTGTTCAGGTTAAGTGCCTTGCCCAAGGGTGCAGTACCATTTCCCCCCTGGGAATCGAACCATCAACATTTTGGTCATTATGAGCCCTGCTCCTCACCATTATACAATGCAGCATGTAAATTTTTATTTCAGTGTCTGTTACTGCAGTCATTGGTTAATGTACTGTATTACCCCAAGCGGAGTTGTTTGTTTTAAGTGTGCTTTGAGACGCTGTTTAAGAGCATTGAGCATCTCTCGCATGGCCTACCATATTGCCTACCAATGCACCAGTCAATCATCTAAAGAGAAAAACTTTTCTAATGAATATTCTTTAAAAATAACTGAGTTACAACACCTCATTGGAAGTTGAGCACAGCCAGTCTGACACAGCCCATGCAGAAAACCGTGATAGAACAGAAAAGTAAGATGGAAGATAAGCAGAAAAGGACCTGAATGGCGTTAAATCAAAAATGACCAAGCTGGAATACTTCAAGCAGCAAGCCACTGCCAGTCCCAGCTATCGGTGGCCGCCATTATTCATAGAGTCCAGAGAGAAGGCAGGAAAGCATTACCCTGCCAGATAAGAGAGAAAAACAGCAAAATTGTCTGCTTTAGTGGAGGAGAAAGGGGAGAAGCTATGATTGGCTGTTTAGAAAAGATGTCCGAAAACACACTTTAAGAAGATTTAGTCTGGCAGACCATAGCATAACGCATGACAATCAAAAGATTGGTGGCTGTTTGGGGGCGTAACAGGTGTCACTTGTAAAAAAATAAGTATGCACAGTCAGTCAGGTCAAGTTACTGTATCTTTGCAGTTATGTTGTTTTGAATGACTATGATTTCTTTACTCATTAGCACTTATGGGAATTGTAACTTAAAAACTATTTTGTATATCTTCTTCGTTGACTTGCCTTCAGGCGAGGAGCATCAGCTGAGTACCATTGCCCACAGTGATGATATTTATTTTTAGGCAACTGACATTTTACCTGCTTCTCTCCGGCTGCTCATCATATTGTCTTCCTGCTATATGTTATTTTCTATCCTAAGCTTTTCTGTCTTTCGTAGCTCAAATAATGCTTGCATTATTTCCAAGAAATGAAATCTATATAATTCTGCCGTTATTCATAGTCTCTCAAAATGCTTTGTGTGCTCAGTTTCCCAGGGAGAATTTGTTTGTTTGCCCGTTAAACCCGCTATCATTGCATGGTCTCGACTTTCCAAAGAACTAAAACGCCTTTATTTTCTGCATCACGAGATAACAATTGCGCTACCATTAAAAACCGATTAGATTTACTGTATTTCTCCCACAGATCTGTTCCAGTTCAACACTTCCTTTTATTCTTTTATTAGCTGGCTGCATGGTATGGATGAATATGGATGTGATACCGTGGGAAAAGGGAAAATCAATAACATTTTCAAAATTTAGGTGGCTTGGTGATGAAGTCGATCATCACAGCATGCCAAAGCCCATGTGACTTCACATCATCAGCTGGAAATGTGGCTGAAAAGAATTTAATTTAGATACTAGCTGTTAGATGTATGAAAAAAGCCTTTGTGGTACAATGTATCAGTTTAATAGCGCGAGTATTATTATAGGTTTGCCCTAATAAAAAAAAAAAGAGAGGGAGACATTTCATGGCCCAGCGAAAAAACCTTTTTCAAACACAAGACAGAAAAAGTCACAACATAAAATAACCTTGCGTCCGTGCGCGGAGTACCGGCCAATAAGGACATGACAGAGACAATGACCGTTCTGAAGAAAGATGCCTGCATTCAGCCAGAAGCACTTACCAGCTTTTCTCCAAAGGTCAGCACAGACTCTCCGCACCAAACACCAAGGCCTCGGAGATCGACACGCTGGTAATAAGAGATTGCAGATAAAGACAACCCATACGTTACGATTATGGGGGGGAAATGCTTGTGGATGGGCTTGCAGTTTGGGACAGCATTTATCAAGAGGCAATTAGGTTGTTAAGAAAAGAGCAACATGCAACACTTTACCCCGAAGTGAAGTATAAATCTCTGCATCACGATGCTAGCGTTGCCTGGCACAGCGGCTGCTAATAAAATGAATGGCTTTCACTGTGTTTGCAGTTGGGTCTCTCACTGATGCTAAATGAATATGCTAATGGGCCGTTGTTTTAAGTTCCTCTCCAGCTGTGATTTACAATGAATGACAAATGCTCTGTAAGCTTGTGAGTCTTTAGGCTAAACTAATCAATGTGTCGTACTGAAAACTTGCAAAAAAGGTCAAATTTAAGACCGGAAAGTTCTTTCAGACAGCCAGTCAGGATAGAAGCCATTTTAATTACTTGTTTTATAGGTCTCGAATAGATCTATATTTTGCAGAGTGTGTATATCCTTTCATGCATGAAAGTTTCATTTAAAATATTTAATATATCGTGGAACTCTGCATGGTTAAGTTATTTCAAAAACATTGTTCTGGGCTTCACCGGAATCTGGTTTCTACTACAGCTCTGTACTTATCAGGCAAGTTCCAAAAATAGAATCAAAAGATGAATGCAATTTCAAGGCCTTGGGAACACATACATATATGCATGCAGATACTCCTATGAATGAGAGCAATGTGCGAGCAAAATCAAATGGATTACTTGGGTGATTGAATTTTCCAAGTGGTCGGCACTTTATTGAAAGGCTGAGATATCATTACCTTAAGGTTTTAAAAGTCATGCATTTACCAAACTGCAGGAAGAATTAAGTTTGAAGTGAGTGCGGTGATCGATTTTTTTTTTTTTTTTTTTTTTATTGCTTTCATTATGTCACAGACCTCGATCTATCTTTGTCCACGATCCTAAGGAGTAGGATGGATTTCTTCGCCATTTGATCCTAGCCTCTGAGTCCCTTTCAACACGGGTACAGTGTATCGAGACCCCCGCCACATCCCCCCCCCGCCCCCCCCAGATATGGCTGCTGCTGCCGCCTGGGATGTTCACCAGATGGCCTCATAACTTCCTTTGTTCTATGTCTCATTTAGTCAATGTCCTTCACCTGTGTTGATCAGTTATTGGTTTCACATGTCTTCTGTTATTTGAGCCCTGCCCTTTGTTCATGTCTTTCCTCAGTCTTGAGTTGCCATGCATAGTGTGTGTGTGTGTGTCATGCTTTTTCTGAGTCTCCAGTAAAGAAAAACCTTATTTTCTTTGACCCAAACCTCCTGTGTCCTGAGTCATCTCTGCATTTGGATTCACAATGCTCCCAGTCACATGTAGGAGTCAGTCCTGCCCTGTCCCATTCTCAAGAAAGCATTTTAATTCAGGCATTTTTCCCAACTCCCTACTCTACCCCCCCCCAAATTCGTTTCTGGACCCTTTCTTTCGTCACAATGACACCCTCCTTTTCCCGTTCTGTTGATGTTTCTGACAGGAGGATTCTCAACAGGGACCATGATGCAATGGGGTCTGAGGTGGAGTGCAGCTCTTGTTCCCCAGGAACAAGGCGATAAGCATCTTGACCTCTGGTTCAGACCTCACTCTTCACAGGAGGGTTGATTGTGGCTTGCTTGCTGCCTGCCCCTCTGCCCCTCTGCCCTTACGCTCCTTGAGCGTAGATGAGAAGCGAGCAGGGCTGGGAGGACACTCTTCCATATGGCCCTGTTGCCTGGCTGCTATGTTTCTTGTGCTACAAAACTATACAGTGACACCCTCTGTGAGGAGGAGCTGGGCAACAGTTCTCACAAAAGAACAGAACAAAAAGAGAAAATGTTAAAAAAAATATATGAATTTGTTTTAAAAACCAACAAACAAAACCAGTCTGAGCAAACATTCAGCTGAAAACAAAAAATGAGCCCTCTGCTCTCCAGCCACACACCTGCATTTACACCTGGCCTTTAATTAGGCAGGTGTGGCTCATTAACCAATGGGCTGGTTCACATAGGCAAAGACAATTATCACTCGACAATTAAACAATGAGCCTATATGGAATGGAACTGATCGTCAATGAGCTCAGTTATTTACAAGGCTGGAAATGGAAAGACAGCAATCCTTAGACATTAAACAAATGACAATTCAACAGTTTATGTTCTTTTTCACACCTGGGTTTGAGGTCCTGGCTCCTCATGTTGAACATTAGATGACTGACCGCTCACTTAAGGTCCATTCCAAAAAGGCCGAAAGGCTGGGCCCTTTTAATAATAATATAATGAATCTCTTAAGGACAGTTTACTGAACTCCATCAGTTCCAGTACGGCCCCTGCAGGTGCTCATTGGATGCAATGCTTTTAACAGGAGAGGGAGCAGGGGATTTCAGTGACTGGGAAACCTTTATCGAATGATTTTGCACATAACGCAGCCAGCCCAACACCAGCAATGATGAAATGATGGTCTCCACTGTACAAGTTCTGCTCACAGCCTGAAACATGTAAAAACTGACAAATACAGAACTACTCCATTTAAAATGGCCAAAGTCACAAACAGCTCCCCTTTGTCTGACCCAATTCATTTTTCTAATAAGGTCCTACTGACATACAAAACCTCCTCTGATACTGTAAGGGGTCCTTACTGAGGACAAACAGCTGTGTGTGTTCTGTATTAACGTTGCACAGAAGCTATGCTAATTAATGCATTGCTGATGGGAGATAAGGCTTGTGGCTGAGCAAAAGCAGATGTGGCGTGGGTGTGATGCAGAATGAATAATACAGCTAGTGAACGCGTGTCGTTCCCACACGGTGCCCACACACAGCAGCTCCAGGAAAAGCAGCGGCGTGCCCACCCTCACGTACGCCCGGTGTGTACACCGAGCTGCGGGTCCGCCGGGGGGGGGGGCGGAGGAGGGGGGCAGACTGCTGCTGGTATCCAGTGCGATGCGTGCGCGGCCACGCTGGCGAAATGGAAATGACTCTGACAGGGTGGCTGTGGCATTTGTGACCTCGTCCCAACACGCCGCTGTGTAAACATCACCCCGTTACGACAGAGCGTGTTCGGTTGCATATGCTGGGGGTGGATGGGGGAAAGGGGAGGGTTTGCGCTCTAGGTTGGGGAAGGGTGTGGGGGGGCGGTGTTGGAGGTTGGGGAAGGGGGGGGGGTTGTGGAGGTTGGGAAAGTGAGGGGGGGTGGGGGGGGTTGCTTCCAAAAACTGCACCCCAAGGTACAGGCTGGGATGAGGAGGACAAAGGACAAAGCGCGTATGAGCATCTTTTCGTGGGGCTTGTGTGGATTCTCCAGTGCGGGGCATGCAAATGATCAACGTGCCAACTCCTTCTTCCTCTGTGCCTGGAAGAATCTGAATGCACACAGCGTGCTTTTCTTTGGCCCTGCTGATGCAGCAGAGGGCTGATTAGAAAGTGTTTTTTTTTTTCAAAAAAAAAACAAAAGATAGACAGTAATCTACAACGCCTCTCTCTTTCCCACTCCGTCCCCCCTGCCCCTCCCTCTCCTCCACCCTGGCTCAACCCAACCTGTTTCCCCCTCGCGGTTTAAGATAAGTAGCATGCCGGCAATTTGTCTCTGTCTTCGCAGCTGCCTCATTATTCCTGGCGGATATTAAAGGAACAGCGAAACCTATGGTGCCCGTCGAAGAGAGCATTTGTCACCGTTTAATAGCATCTTCCACGGAGACGCGGGCGAACGCCGGTGGGTTTTTAGGAGGCCGATGGAACAGGGCACGGGGTAACATCAACAGAACTTTAATGTGCTGTTATAAAATTATTGGCCGTGCTGGGTTCCAGAGACAACACTCACTGCACATCAGTTACATGAATAAAATCGTCGACTGAACCCAAAGACGTTTTTAGTTACAGGAACTGGAGCAGCCAGGGAGAAGAGAGATAGTTTTCCACGCGCAGTGAATTTTTCAGGCGCCGTCTGTCGTCCATAGAAGGGGCTGGCCCTGGAGTCGGCCCTGGATCTATCCATTGGCTCGGCTTGGCGAGGAAACCAGGTCACAATGAGCACAATTGTGCCCAATGCCCAGACCGACATTTTCCATTGTCCTCCATCTCCAAGCCATTTGGATGACTTGAATCCAGGCCACCCTATTTGGACCAAACCTTGCTGGGTTTTTTTCCTCCTCAGTCTTCGAATAGACATGCTTTCCATAAATCGAAAAATTGGACTTGGCAAGGGTAAGGATGCTTAGAGGCAAAGACAAAAATGCCTTGTAATTGTCCCATCATGAAGACTGGGCCAAATGTGAAGTGGACTTTAACTCTGCTTGCCAGCAGATCATCTGACAAGTGGCAGCGCTTCCTTGTCAACCCAGAATCCTCTCTGTCAGCATTCATCGGCTCTGAACTACAGTAGCGGTCACCGGACATGAGAAAAAAAACACAGAGGAGGCCATTAGTTGAGCCTGTCTTTCTCCCGCTTGAGGGACGTGTAGGCACCTTCAGCCCAGCTAGTTACCGCGGTAGGATCCCAGACCCTGCCGTTAATACGCTGTCATTAAGACTAATTACTCGACACGGTGGCGGGCGAAACTAGGCCTTCCTACACGCACACCAATGAGCTGCAGTCTGTCCTATTACAAGGAGTCACAAGGAGGCAAAGACAGGGGAGGACTGCCGATAAGCACGTGTCAGCGGTGGGTCTCGCCTGAGGGATGGGCAGCGAATAGCATGAAATACCAATGCTGCGGCGCCTCTGATTGCTTTTTTATCCGTCGGATATCGCTGTTTGTTTGTGTGGCTGATGACAGAGCTCTCAGGCGTTGCATTCAACAAGCGTTGGCTCCCTTAAGTAGTGACATTTGGCTAGATTATGCTATAAGCGCCATTGTCTGCGAGACCTCCTAAGTTTAAACCCAACAGCCCACTGACATTTGCCTTGGACTTTCTTTGTTCCCTTTTCCCGCTGAATTTGGGAGCTCTGTACACAACCGGGCAGGATCCATTGTCTTGCGCTAGCTGCTAGACAAAGGGACCTGAAAACCCGCCCCAGTTAGAGTTCTTATCATTGTGACCTCTTTGCATTGAAACCCCCGGCAGACATTTTGATTAATTCAGAAGCGATGGGAATATGAGTGCAAACCGTGCTTCGCGGGAATCTGAGCCGAGTTGAGCTCAGGCGGGGAGGGGGTATGGCTTCGCGTGCTCCGTGAGTCTTCTTATGCGCTTGTTTAGTCAGTAGAGCCGTCTGTCTGTGCCAATAGGAATACTTTCCCTTCTGTCTTGACAGGATTTATACATGTGTATTCCGAGCTTACTTCTCTTTATCACAACTCTGCAGCAGTCTATGGGTTTGCGTCACAGCTCTCCAAAGATACAGGACTGCAGGAGGTACATGTTCGGGGAACAATTACTCTTGAAAAGGCTTTGCTGTGGAGCCCTCCAGGCTGGAGTCCTGCATAAATGCATGTAAACACACTTTTTTTTTTTTTAGTGAATAAGAGTTTACTCACTTAATTCCCCTTAAAACTCTTGATTAAAAAGCAGACCACAAACTAAATGTCCTAAATGTGTTTTCTGTTTAAAAGTGTGTTCTTATGGAAATGAGTTAGATATGCAGCCACAAGGAAGGCCGATGTTGGTATGGTATGATGTGTACCCATCTCTATTTTGGTATTGGCATGCTATATTTGGCATGCGGTATGATCTGTTAATAGTGACAGTAGAGTGAGGCTTCATGAGGAACATGATCTTGAGCAGCTGCAATGTGCTACACGCTTTTGAGTTCATGGAGCCTCACTCCTCCGGTCAGTACAGCATCTGCAGACTGTCTGTCCTGATGGCTGAACCACAAAGAAGACTCCGTCTCGCGACTGAAGGCAATGCCTGATTGAAGATATCAAACATATCAAAGCCACACCACACTCATCCAAGCACTCCCTCAGCATGTGTAGCACATGGTGTGGTGTACTGGAGACAGCCACTTATTTATTTTATCCTCAATTGTCACATTGCAAACTATATCTAAATATGTTATCTTTGCTGTTTTGTGCTGTACCACTGGAGAATGTATGCCTGGTTTGACTCTTTTTCACCACTACAGCACTGGCAGCTTCGCACAATAGTTACTCAAGCGGGGTTGGCACGCACCATAAGTTTATGGTAATTAATACACATTGCAATAACCTTTCTGACAGTTTATATGCTGCTGTTTGCAGTACGGCATGAAAAAAAAAAAGTGTTTGCTCAGCAGGAAATGGGTCCAAGCACAACAGCTGGGACACGCACAGGGCCACAAACAGGTTTCCACATCGTACTTCATTAAATGTGCCCGGCGAATTGCACATCCATCAGTTCTCTGGGGCTACACCGAGCTTTTTCAACAAAGCAGGAGTAAGATGAATGGGTGCATTACCGCCAGCTTGGGAAAACAGTGGGAAGGAGATGACTGCGTCCCACCCCCGATCGGCTCTCTGGATCTCAGGCGTGAGAAAAAAGAGGAGTCCACGTGTCCTCGGTGTCAATCTCCAAACGTTGTCGAGGAATCTCTAAACGGATATCCTCTCTGCCTGTGACATCGGATCAATGCCGATCGCTGCAAATTAGGTTGAAGAAACAAAGAGTCCTGATTGACTACTCGTGGAAAAGCGAAGCGATGCCGTGATATTTCTTCCTTGGAGATAACACAGAGGCAGAGGGTGGAGACTGCCGGAAAGGACAAGATTGATCACCCCAATGAAACAAAGTATGGTCTTAATGTTCCCTTTTTTATGAGGCGCCAGGCCATTACACTTCTTTTATACCACTCTGATTCCGACGAGCAAAGAGCTCAAGAGGAACCTCAGCTGCACCAAACCATGGGAGATCAAAGAGTAAAAGTTCAGATTTAATCAGTTTGCGCCCTTGCACCATAAAATCTGACGCTCTCAAAGCTTTAATAAACCAACCTCTTTGATCAATAAGTCGTTGCCAATATTACGAGGCAAGAACTAAATGGCCTTGTCTGTAACTCAGTGTTCCAGGGGAATGTCCACCCTGGCCTACAGAGGCTGAACACCCTTTAAGCAAAGGGCCTTTTCATCAGTGGAGAGCTAAGACACTGCTGTGACTAGCACATGCAGCAGAATAATGCATGCTGCTAAAATCTTCACTTGAGTTATAAATGAGCACAATGAAAACAGAAAAAAAAACACACAAGTGTTTTCATTTCTGGCAGATGACACTTTAATTCCCATCGAGATAATTTGAAATTGATTTGAATAAAACAACTGGTGTGATTGTTAAAGGGCCAATGGTTGAACAGACAAAATCTGGGATAAGGGGATATTAAGTGGGTTTCATATTAAGCATGTAACCCTCAAGAGAACTCATGTCAACCAGTTCTCCAAAAACATGATATACTGACAGTGCAGTGCGCTGGGATATCAAGCAAAGAGATGATGAAAAAGGTTCATCTGTTTAAATACATTCAGGGTGGCAGTGTAGCATAGTGGTAAGGAGCAGGGCTCTTAACCTAAATGTGGCTCAGTTCCCTGCCCCCTGCACCGCTGCTGTATCTTTGGGAAAGGTGCTTACTCTAGAATTGCCTCAGTGAATATCCAACCGTATAAATGGATAACATGTAAAAATTGTAACCTATGTAAGTCGCTCTGAATAAGAGCATCTGAAAAGTGACAATAACACAATGTAATGTAAATAACCTGAACTTCAGGTAATGGCTGTACGTTTGAATGTTCTTTCTAAACAGCGGACAAGCATACCCATTCTAAAATGTGTACCATGTTTTGCTCCTGACTCTCTCTCTCCAATTTCTATGCACTGTTACACGGCAGACCCCTGTTGCTCGTTCATCTACTCATTTGTGGATCCAAGCCTCTCGCTAACATGGCCATTAGCAGAAAAAAGCAACACAATGCATACATCATTTGAGCTAATTAAACCAGGGGAAGCCCGCAACTTATCCCCAATGTCTCCCCTGGCGTCCTCCCCTCCTGCCGTCTCTCTGGCTATTCACGGCGAACACCCGCCGGCGAGAACATATTATTTCACAGCGTAAAGGTAATATAACGGTAATGAAGATCGTTTTCTGCAAATGGGAATGACCACCGTTTGATTTCCACTCTCAGCTAACCGAGCGCAGTGCGCCGCATTCGCCCAATCAGAGCGGAGGAAGCCGGTCTGGACATGGTGAGCCGGGGAAGAAAGAGCTTTCCAGCATTTATGCTGTTTAGCCACCCGCCGGCGCTAAGGCAGGCTCCGCGTCCTCGTGCTCGAAACGCCTCTGAAAGCCTTTAAGAGTCCTTTAAAAGGGCACCACGTCTTTGGACTCCTTAATTCATCTGAAGACCCTCAACAGCCCCCCGCAACCCCCCCCCCCCCTTGTCCTTTCTACTTCTGCATCCCTTCTTCCCTGCTCTGTTTCTTCCAGCCATCTGTCTGAGAGACGCTGGCTCCCCTTCCCCTTCCCCTGCCCTCTCCCTCTCCCTGGCAGCTCCTGTCTCTCCCTCTCTCTCTCTCCTCTCCCTCTCTCTCTCCTCTCTCTCTCTCTCTCTCTCTCTCTCTCTCTCTCTGTTGTGTGAGAGATGCTTTTCACCACTGTTCCTCTGTACCATATGCCACTTCCTCACTGCTGAGACGCGGCCAAGGGTACGAGGAGACGGGGAGAGGAGGAGGAGCATCCCCGCCGGTGAGGCCGCGGGGCGAGCGAAACCAGACTCCCACTTCCCAGCTGGCAATCAGAGAGTGTGAAAAGAGGGAGAGAGAGAGAGAGAGACAGAGAGAGAGGGAAAGGGAGAGAGAGAGGGAGAGTGAGAGAGAGAGAGGGGGAGAGAGAGAGAGAGAGAGAGGGGGGGGGGGGGGAGAGAGGGAAAGGGAGAGAGAGGGAGAGTGAGAGAGAGAGAGGGGGAGAGAGAGAGAGAGAGAGGGGGGGAGAGAGAGAGAGAGAGAGAGAGGGGGGTGAGAGAGAGAGAGGGTGGGGGGGAGAGAGTGAGAGAGAGAGAGAGAGCGGGAGAGAGAGAGGGAGAGACAGAGAGAGAGAGAGGGGGAGAGAGAGAGAGAGAGAGGGAAGGAAAGAGAGAGAGAGACAAAATGAGAGAGAGAGAGAGAGAGAGAGAGAGAGAGATAGGGAGGGAGAGAGAGAGAGAGAACAAGAGAGAGATGCACTTTCTCCTACACTGTAATAACTTGCAAACAATCAGAGACAAATACTTTAAATGTATTGAATTACGCCTCCCCACATTTACAATGGAACAATGGAAAGATGAAGAAAAATTACAAATTGTTCTGGGAGAGGGAAACACTGCACCTTTAGCAGCATGTTATGTATCTGAGTTCCACAGCCTGAGAGACAGTGGACAGGAAGCATCTGTTCGATAACTATATAAATGTAGATGAATATATGAATGTGTGTGTCTGTTTTTGTGTATATGTGTGTGCATATTTTTGGTTAAATGTCATTTTATCCACATACTTGAAATTTCACATACGTGAAAATTGCCTTGGCAACGTTATACATCTGTGTAGTCATGCCGATAAAGCCTGTTTGAATCTGAATTTGATTTTGAGAAAGAAAACGGAGTGGAAGTGCTGGTGCAAACTTTTAAAACAAGGGATGTGCCAGTTTATTCAAACAAAAACACCCACTTCCTCAATCACCAGCGTGTTAATAATATATTTTTTTTTCTGCACTACAACACGCATCTGGCTCAGTTCAGTGGTCTCAGCAAAGGTACGCCCGCTGTAGGTCACAGGCGAGCCGTATAACGCTCAAACAGGGATCAGGCACTGAAATAGATGAGCCTGTCAAAAGTGGCGGTTAACATTTGAAAGTCCCTGGCAGATCAATTACTGAGACGTAAGCATTACGGACTATTAAAGTGTGCAAGATGGATGTGAACTCCGGGGGCCTCGTTATCCTATGGATACATTGATCTCCATCTAGTATACAAAGTTCAGAGCTGGGAAAGAGAGAGAGAGAGGGAGACAGAGAGAGAGAGCACTGTGAGGGGGAAAGAGAGAGAAAGAGAGAGAGAGAGAAAGAGAGAGAGAGAAATCGACGTCGCTGAACAGGGCGAACGAGGCCATTCCTTCCACAACGGACGGGCCGCCACACACGCAGCTCAGCATGGGCGGATTAATATAGATCTCAGCACTTCACTTTCCATCGATTCATTTTGCCTTTTTTTTTCCCCTGCCATAGCTAATTTTACATTCATCCATTCCCCAGGGGGGCTACTTAACATTTCTTTCACAAATCAATCTTTATAAAAAAGGGAAAAATAAAAAAAGAGGCTGTAGCCTAGCGCTCACATTTACAGCTCTCTAACGGTTCCTTCAGGACGGAGAGGTCGACCGTGGTACATACATCTCACGTAGGGAATGACACCAGCTACTCCTGCAAAGACCACGTCGTTTGGCTGGACGTATTAATGGCTTTCCACCTACCTAATGAGGAGATCACATTCCCTCGTCATCGACGTTGGCTGTGGCCCTCCCCCCCCTCCCCCTGGTTGGCGTTTCGGTTTGAACTTCACAGCTGGTGGTTAAATTAACTTTAAATTACATTGTGAACTCCGCTGGTCTCATCTGTCTGAATCTGCGGCGGTTGGACCGGTTTTGCTTTGATCGCGCCGTACAGACTCACGTTCATTAACTCTCACTCTGGGTTAGTCCCCCCCCCCCCCCCCTCCTCTCTTATAGAAACGGTTGCGTTATGCAGAGCTGCATGTATGTCTACAGGAGGCTGGAAAGCAAAACAGCTGCAGGGCAAAGTTCATCCCGGTTTGCACCACACAATGCCATTCCCCCCCTCCATTTTCGCCTGATAAGACAGTCAAACATTTGTGGCTCATTGCAACCTTCACTCATACCCAGGCACAAAGCAGCACTCAGACCCGTGTGAGAGCAATCATGAAACCGCTCCACCGGTTTGATTGCAATCAATGCATCAAAAGTCTTTCATGCAGAGGAGAAAATAATGGATGCTGATTTCGGTTTTTGAGTGCTTTTTTTTTCTTTTCTTCTCTTTTTTTTGCCAGAAATACAAGAAAGATATTGGTGAAGGAGGTCTGCGCAAGCAAATTTGTTGGAGAGGGGGAAAAAAAACAAAGTTTGAATAAATCCTCTTTGACCTTTACAAAAAAAAAATAAAAGCTTGTGGTTGAGTCCCTGGCATTCTGCAAAGCTTTATTGTCCCTGCGATACAAACTGTGCTTAATTAAGTATTCTGTATAAATTCCTAAGCTTTATTATCAGCGGGCTTTCTCCCCCCTTCCGTCCTTATCACCATGTGCCAGTTTTCTCTATAAATATTTACTGCGGGACCAACCGAGGCAGCGGAATACAAATTCATGAAGAGGAACACATTCAGAGAACGGGAGTGCATTGTGGCGAGTGTCTGTGCTGTGCTGCTGAACATGTCTATATGGGGACCAAAAATCAACTGGGCAAACTGCTTTATTCTTCTTCAGTCTATTATTTAAAATTCCTTCATAATCCCAGTTGAATGCCCTGACAGTGGTAGGACATTACATTTGGACATTCCAAAAAAAAAATAATTGTACCCACTTTATACTATTTTTGTTAAAATCCATGAACGTGTTGCATTTATTATATTTTGGAAGGCATGTCAGAATAAGTAATTGTTTTCCTGACAGTGCATCTGGAGATATTACCATTATTTCAGCCTACCAGAGATATGAATACCCAGGAACCTGTCTGAAATGTCCATGAAAAGGCTCTATCTTATCTCTATTTTACAGTACACAGCAGAGGTGTTTCAAAGTACGCTGAAACAATCATCCTTCATTTTGTGTACTTCAACTGATTAAGTATGCTTCAAGGAGTACGCTCCAACTTGATGAGAAAATTGACTGCGTAGCTTTTCAAAACAAAAGACGATTCCTCAGAATATTAACTCAAAATTGGCACAGTGGAGATTGGAGATGGCGAACTGAAAGATTGCAATGGTACATGCATCTACAATTGTTGCAACAAGATTACATTACATTATATTATTGTCATTTAGTAGCTGCTCTTATCCAGAGCAACATATATAGGTTGCAAGTTTATATGTTATCCATTTATCCAGCAGGATAGTTATTGAGGCATTTCTGGGTTAAGTACTTTACCCAAGGTGTGGAAAGCTGGCCAACAGCTCTCACAAAAATGAGCAGAAAGAGCAAATATTCGAAAA
>NC_050592.1:4270000-4355000 GCF_013368585.1 Megalops cyprinoides
CATGATGCAACAAACACCTGCTACTTGGGCAACCTGTTATAAGGTATAAGGCTGCAGGTTTTTTGAAAGCATGGGAAAACTAGAATATATTCAATATAAGTGTAAAATAAGTAAGTAATAAGTTTACACTGTTGGGGTGGGAGTAAACACAACATTCATAGCTGCGGTGCATAATTTTACCTTGTGTGGAATTATCTCAATCTGGTGACGTAACTAACATTTATCAATATTGGACTAAACATCAACAATATATTTCTCAATGATATTTAAAGCGTCAGTAAACATTTCTAGTTACACCATATTCTTCAGTGTTTCGCCCAAAAAAAAACACAAGACTTCCTTAAATTTTCTGTTGAAAACACAAGTGAAGCAGCTTTGTGCTTTAATTCCAACACTCTAAATAAGAAAGAGACCAATTGTGTGTATTACGTGTAATACAGTGAGTATTAGTAATGAACGAGTCCGATTCACCCTTGGTTGTGGTCATTGTCATACAACCAGACATCAGGGTGAGTTCATTTATGTATTTATTTGCTTATTCAAAGTCACAAACACATTTCTCAGGTTCAGGTTCGCATGTTCTGACTGCTGAACAGGGCCTTGCCCCCTTTCAGCCTCTGAAATGCAAATGCTGCTGAATGAATTAAATGTGATTCATGCACATCTACCTGATATTAATAGACTCTCCGGGAGGGTAATTGAGTGCCTTGTAAAAAGAACCAACAGCACGGTGAGGACAAGGAGAGTGTAAATATCCCCCGATATGGAAATGCCATCTAGAGGCTTTTGAAAAAGCCTGAAACCAAACACCTGGCTGCAGGATTACGTTAGGTGACGGGTTTGATGGAGAAGCACAAAAGGGCACATTCAGACATACAAGGCAAATAAAGGCTTTACAGTCAACCTGAAGCCAGAGCTTCCAGTAAAGTGCGGGCTCTACCTTCACTGTCTCATCTTGGAGATTTTCTCACCAGGCGGCACGAAGATGAGAGAAATGAACCACAAGGACACAACCCAAAAAACCAATTACACGCTGAATAGGAGAGCAAGAAATCAATCTAGGTTGGGGTTTTTTCTTTTTTTTTTTTTTGAAGGCTGAACAAGATGTCATTATTCACACCTAGATAGCACTGCTTGGTAGAGTAAAATTATTACTTTTTAAAGAAGAGAACATCCTTGAAAGGATCTTGGAGGCACAATGAAGGACGTCTTACTGTGCCTGCTGAGAGACAAATAAAATCAAGGCTTGTGTGCGGAAGGCCATATGTGGTCAGTCTAATGGCAACAGGAGGGGAATAAACGTTACAACCTTGGTCAGCTCTTTGTGCTCCTGTGTACTAGCTGTGTAGCATACAGAGGCTCTCGCCTGATTGCAGTTTTTTTTTTTTCCAACAGGTGTGAAACTTTCCCCTCTGCACAGCAACTGCCCAACACGTCTGTGACCAGCCAACAGGAGCGTGTTGGGACGGGATGGGGGATTTTTTATCTTTGGTCCGTTCGTCGGCTTGGCAGAGAGGGGTGACCTTCCGAGACAGGTCACGTGCCTCTCGTCACCGTGCCCTTTTCGGGGGGGGTCTCGGCTACCCGCTGAGGAATTGCTCCATCGGGGAAGCAAACGGGCTCATTAGCGGAGCTGACGGCGTAGCCCAATGTGCAACTCCAGGTGTCGCGGTAAAAGTATCAGTCTGTTTAATACAGGACGAGGAGCACCAGATCTGTTCCAAGCTCCATAGCCGTTTCACAGGGACTCATACAGCCTCTTATTGCATTATTATTATTATAATAATGTAATATTACATTATTATTGTTACAATAATAATAATATTATAATATTACATTTACTTATCCTGGGTGACTTACATACTGTAGGTCACAGTTTTGCATTTTACCCATTTATACAACTGGATATTTTTTAAGGCAATTTTGGGTTAAGAACCTTGCCCAGTGTCCCAGCAGGGAATCAAACCAGCAACCTTTTGATTACGAGCCTAGCTCCGTACCACTACATCACATCACTGCCCCAATAATACCCTTCATCCTCCCTCCCTACCTTCATTTCTCACTCTGGCTGTCATTGGCGCCGCCGAGACAACCTCACCTCACACGTTTAATCGGTGTGCAGATCACAGTCGGGGATCTTGCAAATAGGGGATTATTCCACTGACAACACGTCCTCGCCAGCGGGACGCCCCTCAAATTAACCCGCCGTTTGGCCCTCACAGCGGATGCCGATTATGAGGTGATGGGCGTTAATGAGACTGGCCTTACCTGAGGTTGTCTGGCCAGAAGGTGCATTTTGCATGCTAATACGCAGGAGACGTCTCACTCGCGAATCAGATGTCGCCGATATTCGTGTGGGACTTTCACTTCCTTGTACGAATTAAAACAAAAGAAATTAACACTTTTTGGTTTCGGTTTTTCAGAGAGGTGGTTTCACAGGTTGTTTTGACGTTGAAGGATTTTGCTCTGTAGTTCTGTTTTGTTAATGAATCTTAATTCTATGAAATTGAATGAATCCAGCATAACGCAATGCTCAAAAAAAGACAGATCACTGTACTTGCACCAGTAAACAAACAAGACATTAATATTTCCAATTAATTTTGACCTTCATTGCTCTATGATGCCTAAGTAACTCTGTTCCTTCAGAAGCTAAGACCTGCATATTACAATCTATGACAGGGTAGTTTCAGTTCAGAATATTTCTTAATCAGTTTTACAAAGTGGAGAACCTGCATCCCATATCAAAATAGCTCCTTGCCGTCTTAGTTCTTAGTTCTAACTTCTTGACTCATAAGTGATAAAAATAAATATAGAGACATCTGTGTAACACCTCTATGTATATGATGGCAGATGCTGTCGACACCAGCGAGAAGAGATGCAGCTGCCACTACAATTACACCTCTGAAGTGAGCTAGGACAGGGATGTGCTATCCATGTCATTGCCACTGCAATCCATCAGACACCTGCGGTTCATCGTTTCATTTTATTGAACGAGCCGACGTTGATAACAAGCCCATTTCTTTAATCAGGACTGAGCTTAAACATCTTCAAAAGATGCAGGGAGTAGAGCTCCTCGATAAATTGTCTGAGTTAGTTCACGAATTGAAGAAATCGCTGGACCAAACCCACAAAACTCTTGATAATACAAGACTGGAGATGAATGGACTCAAGTCGTCAGACGCTTTAAGTGACAAAGTATCAGTCCTTACTGAAGAAAACTCCCACACACACAAGACTATCCCGTACCTGAAGACCAGAACAATGTGAGATGTCACTGTTGTCTCCAGTTCACAGGAGGAGAAAGAAGAAAACCCTGAAGAACTTTTGAGAAACTTTTTTTGAAAAAAGGATTAAGAACTCTCCAAAGACTCTGTTGAAGACAGAGCATTTGGCAGAGAACATAGAGGTGCTTTGGAAATCTACCCCTGGTACATCCATCAACGGTCACCCTCATCCATTGCTTGTCAGATTGGAAGATTATAAAGACTGGGAGCTGATTATGAAAAGAGGACACCTTCCCAAATGTAAAAAAAAAAAAAAAAAAACGCTCAGCCTCAATCAGTGATACCCACACAAACTAGTGGAGAGAGGTAGAGAGCTCAGCCTTTCAGAGACAAAATAACAAGTGTGTCATAACTGATAATCGAAACTCATAATCAACAATTTATTTGTGAACGTTTAGTTCTTCAGTTCCTCTCTACTTTTCTCCCTGTTATTTCATATGTATATGCGTAATTATGATTCAGTTTTGTAAACCCACATTGATGCATTATTGTTTTTGTGTATAAATAAGCCAAGTACTTAATAAACATTCACTTATGGTGTTTGTGAAGACAACATTACATTACTTCATTTAGCAGACACTCTTACCCAGAGCAACTTCCAAATAACTGCATCACTACACTAAGAGTAGTTATCAAGAAGTATTACAAGAGGTCAGCAAGATACTGAGTTAAGTGCTAAGCTAGTGTAGAGTGCTTTTTTTTAGAAAATAGAACATATGGATAGATAGGATAGATAGATATAGATAGAGAGGAAGGTAGACTAGAGATACAGCTTGAAAAGATGAGTTTTCAGCTTTCTTGAAGGCACCCAGGGAGTCTGTTGTACGAATCTCAGCAGGAAGCTCATTCCACCAATGTAGAGCCAGTACTGAGAAAAAGCAGGTCAGAGGGATGCTGCCCTTGTATTTCAGGACACAGAGGCAACCCGAGGTAGCAGAGCTCAGCTCTCTTCCTGGCTTGTAAGCCCTGATCATGTCCTGTATGTATCGGGGGGCTGATCCATTAAGTCCCTTAAAGGTTAGTAACAAGGTCTTGAACTTGATCCTTGCTGCAACCGGTAGCCAGTGGAGGGACTCACAAAGAGGTGTCACATGGACCTGCTTGGGGAAGTTGAACGTCAGTCGGGCTGCTGTGTTCTGGATGTAAGATATACATACACACATTTGTTTATGTATGTATGCACCTGTACACATGAATAAGCTGTACATGTGCTGTACCTCACACATTACATTGTGTGAGGTACAGCACATGTACAGTGAGACACAGCACATGTACAGTGAGACATATCATTGTGTTATTCAACATTTTCCACTCCACTAATGACAACATTGACCACTTTATTGCTCATGTTATATTGCTTCTGACATCCCCTCCCCCCTTTTCATTGTTATTGTTATTGTATTTCATTAAAATTGTAAAATAAAATAACATTCCAAGCTATCCCAGAGTGTAATGCCAGTACTACTCAATATTGATAATATTCTTTAAGGAGTAACAATATTCTTTAACAAAACAGTTATTCTTTCCAGGTGCGAAAGTAATCATTGTTGGCAATTTTAATTCTGCTTAAACCCATTATTAGTCTGTTTAAACCACTGTGAGTATAAATTGTGCATGCAGAATAACTCATCTCAGAATCCAAAATATAAAAATAAAATATTTCCAAACTTTTATTAAGATCTGTACACTCCAGGATGTAATCGTGATACAGAAGACATAGAGACCTTTCTCAATGACATTACACTTCCCAAACTTTCAAATCAAATCAATAGATGGGTGGCTCTCCCTGTCTAAGCTACAGAAAGCCCATTTCTCAATGCCAAAAAACAAATCACTAGGAGAAGATGCTCTCTCTTCCCAGAATTTTAACACTTACAGTCAATGCTTCTCCTTCTCTGTATTTCAGAATGGTTACGGATAATAATACCAAACAGCCATCCCTCAGCACATGAATACAGCACTTATCATTCTGTTATTAAAACTCAAGAAAGACCCCTCAATCTGTGTCAGAAATCGCATTCGCTCACTTATAAAAACGGCCATAAATATTATTTGCAAATCAATATCGCTGGAGTCAGTGTCACCAGGGGGTGGCCTACTCTCTGACCTTGGACACTAGCCAGGTTCTGTTGTTTGCAGAAATCCACCCATCCCCTCAAGCAGACCCAAGACACAGTAAGTACTTTTCATATCCTTATTAGCAAAATTCATTAAAAACAACACTTGTAGGCTCCCCCTGTTGCTAATCCCACCCCCCCTGTTCTCTCCCACCCCCCTCCATTAATGCCCAGACAAGCTTCTGGGGGCAAGTTAACAGCTGCTGCCACAAACCACTGCACGCAACCCACTATAAGCAATTCTTCAACCTAGACACACTCTGTCGCTGTTAAACAGAAAATAAATCCTCAGCACTGTAACCCAAAAGTCCCCACACTTAAAGCTTCTCCCAGCCACACCGATTCCACATGACCACTTGACTCCCCTTTCCAGTGCCCCCTAAGGGTCAGGTAAGGTACTGCAGCTGAGAGGCCTGCACACTACTACACACCCACACACAATCACCCCAAAGGAAAAAAAGGAGGCGGGGGGGGGGGGGGTTGTGGTATCGGGCAGTGCCACTCTGACTGCGTTATGTAATCCATCAGACACATGTAGACTTTAATATTACCAATTCAACAAAACAACAACAGCAACAACATTTCAACAGTCTCAATACAGATAAGGCTTTGATAAGGTTTGATAAGGTTTCAACAGTCTCAATACAGAGATGGCTTTGATAAGGATAACTTTAGATTTCTTAATTTCAATGCCTTATGTTTTGATTTAGTGAAGCAATAACTGATTGGATTAAAATAATATGCGATTCTCCAACCACGTCTGTCATCACAAATGGGCATATATCACAACCATTTAAATCACTTTGAGCGACCACACAAGGATGTCCTCTCTCTCTGGCAGCTTCATGTCCTACCCAGCATGAAGAGAGCTATGAAAGTACTTTACAACAGCCACTAATCAGAGCAAAGCAATCAATGTGCCAGATTCACTATTCAAGAGTACAAAAGATTTTGTGCATATAACATGCATATGATCAATCTGACGAACAGTTTGGAATTCATCTATTTGCCCTCAGTTGGAATTTGTTCTTACCTGTGAACGAATTGTTCGACATCCTTAGACCACTTGTACCATATGCACAATTACACCAGGATACATGTTTGTGCAAGACATTTATTTTTTTGTCATTCCTATTAAATTGTTCAGCAGTCTCTATTCCTTTTTTCTCCTTTGGCAGCATTTTGGCAAAACCTATAACTTATACATCTGATTGTTCCTTTTGCTAATTATAGAAAAACATGCACAATTTAGCTTTCTCTCTGAAAACACTACATCAAAAGTCTCAAATTTTCTCTAACGCTGGAAAAGCTACATTGGACAAGCCTGTCACAGTACATGACAATATGAAATCATACCTCAGTACCTTGACCCCTGTTATTAAATTACTTGAATTAATTCCAACAGGTGGCTGTACAGGGGAGCTAACTTTATTCAGTCTTATGGACATATTTTGCAGCTAGAATGTATTTGTCACGGCTCAGGCAAGGACTCAGGAGAGGACCACGCAAGTTTCAGGTTCCATGCGACTTTATTCAAGGAGGGTGACAGAGTAGCGAAAACGATAACAGACAGGGTCTAAACCATCCAGGCAGTCCGAGGGCAAATCCGAGGAAGGCGATCATGGAGTCAGGCAGAGTCAGGAACCAGGCAAGCAGGCAATCAGGCAAACAGGGCAAAAGCAGCAGGCAGAAAACCAGGTCGGGCACAGGCAGGATCGATCACCAGGGAAAACGAACAGGCAGAAGCAACGGCGGGGACGAAACAGGTAGGAAACACACTGCAACAAACTAGCAACAGGACAGGGACACGAAGGGAAGATATAGGGCAGGGCTGACGAGGGGATGGGAAGCAGGTGTGCAGGCAATCAGGCGGGCGGAGACCGGGCGGGGAGCAGGGCAGGGCTAGAATACAAGGAAAACAAAAGCACATGGACATGGAGAACAAAAACACCACAGCTAAGGAGGCGGAGCACTGACAGTATTTTCCTGGGTTTCAGACTGCATTGGCATATACTACCCACTGCTGATAGCTTTACTTGACTATCACTTGTTGCAGCTGGCTGGTCTGACATAGCTATCTAGCACAGGTAGAAGTTAGCAAGCTAGGTATCTTTCTTAAAACTCAATATTGTATCAAAAAGTAAAATTATCCATTCAAAAGCCAGTAAACCAGATCTATGTTCTACTCTTGTTGACTAATTACCTCCTAATTTGCAGTGCCACTCTAGCAGCTAGCTAGCTACCAAACAGACAGTCACACACACAAACATGCACACACACACACACACACACACACACACACACACAAACACAAACAAAACTCCACCTTGTAAATAGCCAGCTACATTTGCACCATTGAATAATACGCAAGGTATTTGCCTACTTTCACTGTCAGTCAAAAGCTCAAGGCTGGAATACATTTACATGTATACATTTGGAGGACGCTGTTATTCAAAGCGATTTTCAAAAGGCGCATTCAATAGGGGTAGTCAGTAACCACTGTGGGAGACATTGGCAAAAAGGGAATAAGTGCTGTCAGTCAACCACACACCACTGCCACTAAGCTTGTATCAGTAAGTGTTTGCAACAGAGATATTACAGCTGAAAAACAGGACTCGTAACCAGGAGGTTGCTGGTTCGATTCCCCACTGGGGTACTTCTGCTGTACCCTTGAGTAATGTATTTAACCCAGAGCTCCCTCAGTAAATACCCAGCTGTATAAATGGATAACATGTAAAAATAGTAACCTAATAAGTTACTCTGGATAAGGGTGTATACTAAAATGCCAATAATGTAACGTATTAATGCAAATCTGCATACTAAAGTCACATTCCTGTGAGTCTTGAAGGTCTAGATCCAATATGTTTACTAGTGATTGTTGCATTTGAAAAACTAAGGTTTTTCAAACAGGGTTCGCATGATTAGTTTGCAGGATCATTTACATGCAAAACATCTGTTTGTGAAGGTTAGCAGCACACCACAGGAAATTAAAGGAGCAAGTCTGACAGCAGGAAACATTACCGTTTTGGTGTGCAAGCAGATAACTTTCACCTCTTTGTGAAGGACAAGTGTGATTGTCGATCTGATTTTGAAATTGGAAGTTAAAGTGGCTTCTGTTGGCCAAAAAAAAGCCCATAGTATGATGTTAAATAAAAGCCAAATGCTCAACAAGTATCACTTTGTAAAAAAGCCCCAAAACACTGCCAACTGGCTTCTTCCAACAAGCAAGCACCCTAAGGAAACACAAAAAAGATGTTTCTGCTCAGGATTGAATCCATCTTGTTATTGTTGGCTCGAAACGCGCATTTGTTGTTGTTGTTGTTGTTAAGATGACGCAATTTCAGGAAAAATGCCAAACTGACAGCTAGTTATTCAGTGCCACAAATCTGCACAAAATCAGTAACTATGCAGCCATTCTGACTGGAAATGCCAAGCAAGGCAGCTCTGCTCCAGAGCCACATTCAAAGCAATAAGCACATCGAAACGAAATGCCCTAACAGCCTCTATCACCATGTGGATTGCGCCACATAGTACGCCAATTACTTTTTTTTGGGTAGCATGTTAGAAATAGTAATACAGACTGTACTCTTTAATGCCTCCAGTCATAGACATGTTTCGAATTTCCAGATATGTAGGAATGCTCTTCAGTGTAACGAGCAGACTGTAAAACACATTTGATTAATTTTACCAATTAATACGCTCATCAGAAAACATGAACTAATTTTTTTGGATCAACTTATAACGCTAACAGATAGACATTGTAAAGTCTGTCACCACTCGCTGGTTCTGATTTATTTGAGAGCATGGGATTTTTTGGATAATTGTTTTGTGTATGAGGGCCAGAAATATGTGTGCATAGCCAATGTTTGAACACCACTGTGCCTTTGGTAAGATTTCATACAAGGATGTAGAGTACCTTTAAAGTGCCTCATGTTCTCAATTAAATCCACTTAACATCTGAACCCTTGATTAGTGCGAACACGAATTTATAATTACATTCAACTGAATTACACTACACACTAAAACAAACTAACAATAAACAAGCATTATCCTGTTGAAGAAACTTGGTTACTTCATGTAACATTTATACACAAAACAGTTATACAGTAAAATATGAACCATGACTGTTCAGTTTTCTGATTTCAGAGAAGCTGGCTGACACTTCTCCCATAAAACAAGCTGAAAAGAACAAACGCTGAAAGATTCAATAATTTATTTTAAAACCAAACAAACAAAGACAAAGAAACCGGCCTATGCAAACTGACAAACAAAAGAAATAAAATGAGCCCCTCCCCTGCCCACCATTCACACCTGTGTTTAATAAGCTTTCAATTAGGCAGGTTAGGCTGCCTAATTGAAAGCCAGTAGGCTGGTGTAGACTCATGTATGAGTCTGAGTATGAGTATGTATGTATGTATGTATCATTATGATTAATAAAAAATGTTATTATTATTATTATTATTTATTGTATTATGTGTATTGTTTCTAGTTTAATGCCGTTTTAGTTTTGCTGAATGCAGGCAGCACCCTCTTCACAAACACAGTTCAGCCATCACCAAAATTAATGAAAAAAAATGTTTGAATTATTTGGAAAAAGGAGTGCCTTTATTTGTGAAACAAAGCTGAAAGCAAATGAATCATCTGTAATTTAAAGCAAAAATGAAGGGGCTCTGAAGCATAAGTGATCCATTCATTCATCTCCCAGGAGGCTAGCATGGGTTTAGTTTCTGATGTTGTAAATAAGCTTCAGTTATATCATTCTCAACTGTGCAGTGCTGAGAGAAAATGGTAAGTATGTGTGTTTTTACAGGGATCATTAATTACCTGCGGTACATACAGGATGTGTGTCATTATACTAACCTTTAAACAGTCTGATTAAAAAGGAGACGTTTTTTTACTAAAGCCACTACAAAATAAAGCACTGTGACACTGAAGCACAATAAATTAGTGTTTCAACACCTTCCAACTGCCAGCAAAGCCCTTGTGCGTAATAGCGCCACACACAAGCCGCGAAAGGTGCGTGCGTCACTAATTGCTTGTGAAATTATCCACTCACAGCCGCTCTCTGGTCTCTGTTTAAATACAGACGGAGGTCAGCTCAGGCTTTTGTGTGTAGGACGCTCATTTGTGCAATTCCATTCACACGTTGCGTACAGAACTCCCCCCCACTCTAAAAAAGAAGTTGCTTCTGTAGAGAGGAACGGAAAGAAAAAAAAATCCCCTTTCGCCACCCTCTCTATCCGTGCCTCTCTTCTGAACGATTATCTCTGCTATTCACATCTCCCACGTGTGCTCAGACAATGACGTGAGGAGACAGGCAGGGAATAACTAAGCCGTTATGTTGCATAAGTCCTATGCTGAATATCAAGTCACACGCCGATACAATAGACCCTTGTGAGCTGTTTGTCTTTTTTGTTTCTTTTCTTCTTCCTTCCTTTTTTTTTTTTTTACTTTTGAATAATCTGTCGCCTGTCACCACCGCTTAACTATAAAATTGGGGAGAAGCAGCAAATTCAGGACAGGATCGGTCTGTGACGACCCATCAATGAGCAGTTATCAGCTTTATGTATCCCCCTGTGCAGCTCTGTACTGATGTTTATTAGCTTCTGTGCTAGTGAAGCCTCTTCCCTCTGCTGAAAACAGGCCCTGACGCTAAAGCCTTAGGCAGACGCATCATATTCTTCTGCTTTCATTGCATTTTGAGGAAACTATCCGAAAAACAACCTTGTCCTTGCGGTGCCAGTTGCTTGAAAGAAATGTGTCCCGTCTAGAAAAAAAAGCTGCGTAATCAATGGGACTTATAATTGGAGAAAAAAAAAATCTAACCTGTATGGCCTCTACCGTGGCCCATCAATTGGTTTTAATGAGGATATCCACGTCATTTATGTCAAGGCAGATGAAGGACCTTTCAGGACTGTTTTAAATTGCACACACTCGCTGCACAATCATTACAGGTCTAAATGCTGGTAATGTTACCATTGATCTTGAAACTGCTCGGACTGCCGTGGGCAATATATCCTACAGATATCGACCTGGTCAGGAAGTGCTTCAGTCTCTAAACTCCTACGATGGGCAGCCGACTGCACAGACGTCATGGCAACCAGTCTCAAAGTGGCTTTTTGAGGGAAGTGGGAAGGTTTTTTTTTTCTTTTTCTGTTATCCCTGTAACCTCCCTTTTTGTATAAAACTCTGGCTTGATCTATTTGAAATTACAATCCATTCATTGAGATAGAAAAAATTCTGTTACTACATTTTGCAAGAGAAAGTCATTTTACCTTAATCAAACAGTTGTAGTGAAATGCAGTTAGATCATTCACTCAATGACTGAGGGACATGATTTTACAACAGTATTATTGCTATGTCAGTTTAACAACCCTCAAACGTAAGACCAAAAAAAACCTAATACACTGTCGAAGCTTTCCCTCCAAAAAAGGAAAAATACTGTAGAATACTGTAAAAGGTGTTTGGCCACGAGTTTCATCAACATCACAGTGAATGTCATCTGCTATGCACCATGGGAAAAAAATCCCATAACATCTTCTCGCTTAATGTCAGTATGCAGAGCAGTCACCTCCTGGAGGAGGCTCGGCTTCCTGGGAAGGTTAGTGATTGTAAACCTCCCGTCGCCAAGCAGAGAGGAGCTGCTCGATGAGTTTGGGGAGAAGCGAGTGGCAGGTTTGGGAGGGAGGTGAATTACCCCACAATGCTGATGAGCAGTGAACCAGTGCAGTCCCACTGTGGCTCGATGGAACCCCACACTGTGTCACCTAATGACATGCGTGACTTCCACACCCGCAGAGCCAAGGTTGTCACACAGCGTCTCAACACAGAATGTACAAATGAAGTGAGCTACACTGACCCTCCAGAAAATTGGCTGAACTGACAACCCAGCTGCCCAGATTGAAAATGTTAATTATATGGGAATCAACACTTGTCTAGATTTATTCTGATATCGTTGTTCCAAGCCCTGGACCCACACTCTAACCTGATCTGGAACCTACACATAGCTCTAGCCCTAACCCTGACCCTCACTCTGACCCTAACCCTAAACATAGCTCTAACCCTAACCCTGACCCTGACCCTAACCCTACCCCTGACCCTAACTCTGATCCTAACCCTACCTCTAACCCTTACCCTTACCCTGATCCTAACTCTGACCTTAATCCTAACCAGGCCTACTCCATGTTGTTGCAAACTGCACTTAATTGCACAGCACTTGTTCAGTATTGAGTGGATTATCAGTTGTGTTTCGCTCCATTTCCATACTGAGGTGACAATTATCATTAATAGGAAGTAATTGTTGGCAAAAAGCAATCAGGGTGAAGTGTTTTGGGAAGCTGATCTTAATCTCTGTAAAGATGTATTTAATAGAGGGACTGATTTATATAATTGCGGACGTGATTTTCAGTTTTGTATTGAAAAACAATTTAACATTTGCGCCCTGCATTTTCGATGGCTTCCTTTTCTGTAACCTTTCTGTCACAGTTTTGAGTTTAGTATTGAGAACTTTATATAAACACATGTATAGCTTCACAAATTTAATTTTGCAAAATTTCATAATAATTATCATCCTCATGTAATGGGAACAACAAAAGTTCAAACAGTAATAAAAAAGTTGTGTAGAGTTCATATAATGTAAAACATTGAATCACCCAAGCCTGCTTTCTTGCCCTGATGGTAAAAATTACTGTTTTCTCCAGTGTAACGGGATATTGCATTGCAAGCTGTGATTTACTTTTTTTGTTATTTCTCGTCCTGGTTTCCATGTACAAAGGGCAAGTTGATTTTCCTGCCCCTCCTCCCTTGGAGTGCATCTGGGAGGCGGGGAAGCGGTTTGCTGCGGTGTAGCATGTCCTGTTACATCATCTTCATTACATTTACTGTTCATTTTCTCATTTCATTCCAGGGTTCTTGGAATAAATTCTGAGCTTACCAGAGAGAGTGACACAGACAGTGAGAGAGAGAGAGAAACAGAGAGAGAGAGAGAGAGAGAATTTCAGTGTCACAGTGTGATCAGTGCTGGGAGCGACTCCATGTGACATATGATGATTGCAATGAGTGTGTAAGCATGTGTGAGAGAAAGAGACAGAGATGGAAAGGGCAGGAGAATGCTTTTGAGTGACAGTGTGAGTATTTGTATGTATGTGACCGTGTGCAGTGGTAAGGTGCAGGGTTTGTAACCAGAAGGTTGCTGGCTCAATTCCCTGCCGGGGCACTGCTATTGTACCCTCGGGCAAGGTTCTTAACCCACAAGTGGCCCAATAAATATCCACCTGCATCAAAGAATGAAATTAAAACCTATGCAAGTTGCACTGGAAAAGAACATCTGCTAAATGACCACATGTGTTGCATACTCTGTGGTGGCGAAGTTCTTGTTATTAATCTTGTAGCTATCGCTGTTTAATTCAGCTTGCAAAAATGACTCCATCATTTTTGCTTAATGACATAGCATGAAGCAGATATGGAAAACTTTTCTAGTCTATACCAACTCCATCTGTGGAGAAGCTGGCCAACTCTTCCCCCATAAATGAGCCAAAAAGAGCGAACGTTAAAAGAAAATTTATTTTTAAAACCAAACAACAATGACGAAGAAACCAGCTACACCAACCAAGAGCAGGGACAAAATGAGCCTTCCCTCCGGCTTGCCAGCCACACCTGTATTTAATCCACCTTCAATTAGCCAGGTGTGGCTTGTTAACCAATCAGCTGGTTCCCCAAACAAGTCACACATGTGACCAATTAACCAATGATTGACACAATTAACACTTAGGGAGAGGTGGTGAAGGCTCTCCTTCAGACCAGCTAACACAGGAAACAACCGTGGATGCACAAAAATATAGGACACCAAAAACTGAACCGCTGTTTGGTTTTGGTCCCAAGGCTGCAAAGTCTAGCTTTTAAAGTTGCGGTGTTTTGGAAGTGCTGTCGAATGCTTTCTTCCATAACACCAGCTCATCCCCAGGAGTTCAGATCATGGGATTCTGTGATAGACACTTCTGAGCAGCACCTCCCAGCTGCGTGGATGTGACTTCCAGTGGGCACATCACTCTTCTCAGCTAATCCAATGGGCTTGTCACTTTACTCAGCTCAACCAATGGGTTTGTCACTCTACTCAGCTTGTCCAATGGGCTTGTTTCTCTGTTCAGCTCATCCAGTTGGTCTTCCCACTAACTCACCCTAATCAAGCATGAGCTAAGCATGGGTTTATCACCTTCATGCCTTATTTGTCTGCTTCTCATGTCTTGATACTGCCTTGCCTTGATGCTCTCACTCCCCTGTGGCACAAAAGTTTAAGGGTGTGGATCTTCGTTTCACAGAAAACCAGTTGTAGACTCCTCTCACCTCCCATTGCGGCTTTTCATCAGTTGTGTTGTGAAATATAGCTATAGTGTTTTTTCCTTGCACTTTTTATTTTGTGCCTTTGAAAATTTACCGCACAACACTATACAGTATGATACACGCAGCAAGTAGGAATGAACTATATTCATGAAATGTTCTTAGGGAATCAGTATAAACATAACTAATATTAGTTAGTGTAGAAATAAAAATGTTCAATTAGGCAGTCAAATGGAACTTAATGTGTTCTGATTGCATGTGATGTTGTGCATTGTACTGTAGTTTTCAGAGGGAAACAGGGCCATACTGACTCACAGCCTACTCAAAACATTTCCATATCTCATATTTTCTCATTCTTAATAACCAAGATACACATAACTTAGAACAAGAATTCCTCTATAAAGGAAATAAACTGCTAATGTGCCCGATTTGTCAGGTTTTTATGAGCAAGTAGGAGACAGCTTCGATTAAATTTCAGTCTTTATCTTTCTCCTGGTGGGATGTGGGCAGAATATAGAGTCCTGCGCTCACATCACCAGCGCCAGCGTGTCGGAGCAATCAGAGCGATCTGCATTATTGGACTGGAGTTCTGCAGGAGACCCAGTTGACACACAGCTCTTCTTGAATGCCTCTGTCACTTAAGGGCTGGATTCAATCAACGTTTGCCCCTTAACTCTGAACAACAAACAAACGCAAGCATTACTTTCTCTCAGTGCCAACATAATTCTCTTCATTAATGTTGCTACCGGACTCGCCCAAGCGCCGAAGATTAAAAGTAACGCTTGCTTTGGATTCTGCCTCAGAGTTAAGGACGAGTTAAGCTGATTGAATCCGGGTCCTAGCTGCAACATTGTTACAATGTTTACAAGCATTACAAGTTTGAAGAAACAGAAGGGTGTTACACCTTAGCAGTGAAGATTTTCAAATATGTGGATCACTGTTATGGGTATTTGCATGTATGTGACTGTTCAGTGGTAAAGCGCAGGGCTTGTAACCAGAGGGTTGCTGGTTCAATTCCCTGCTGAGGTTTTGCTGTTATGATTATGCACTTAAATACACTGTTTTCTCATGTTTTTTGATGCCCCCCCCCCCCCCCCCCACTGAAAAAAAGAGCTTGACGTGCTCCAGCAGAGAGGAGAGAATAGATTTGCTGTGTCAGTAACTTCTTGCGTTTTCTGCATTACTATACACCAAATGTAGCAAAGCTGCAGTGTAATTGGACTCTAAATCATACATGTATCTACGCAGGGGCAGCACCACCGGAGGCAGCTTCCACATTGTTTCCTCCATATTCTGCCTTATTGCCACCATTCCTGCATCGCCCAGGCCCTGCGGAAAGCCCTGGCTCAGCACAAAGGACCGTAATGTTCTTCTGTGAGCCGCCGAGGTGTTACTCCATTAATCTTTTCCCCAAATCGTTTCCCGCATGCGCATGTTTGACTCCACAGTGACATTCCATCATCCCCCCACCACCACCACCCCCAACCTTTCAATAACCGTCAGCGTTACTGGCGACGCAAAGACCCGAAACCCACGTTGCGGTTCCCTCCCATGCGAAATGCGTGCCGCGGCCCGGCCAAAACCTGGGAATTCGCTTTAGCGATAGCGTTAGTGTGTAGCCGCCGCTAAATGTGAAATAGATAAATGAAAGGTGACTCGCTGATTGCCAGGGTTCAAATCAGTGATGATGGGGGGGCGGGGCTCAAAGTAGATTGACTGATGAGCTGTCGTTTGGGAAGTCATCATTTGATTGTGTCTCCACATTCGGCGCCTCTATACTTTCCATTACTGTTAGAAGACCTTTGATTACACCTGCTCTTTGCCCCATCTCGTTTCTCTGCAGGGCTGTAGTTTGAATGTTTTAGTTCCACTCCAGCAGTTTGCCACTTGACCCAACGCCTGATTGCCCTGATTGGGCCTAATGAGCATCTCTGCTCAGCTCTGAGGACTGTGATTGGTTGCAAGGGTGACGGTGGACCTGCTAAGCGGCTGCCATTTTGGATCAGGATTTAGGAGCTGAGTAGCCGAATACTGCACAATTCTCGATCAACTTAATCAGTTCACAAAGTTTACAGTATACTCAATCCCAGCTATCCAATGGGTACAGGCTGCAGGAAAAAAAAAAAAACACACTACATTACTGTCATTTAGCAGGTGCTCTTATCCAGAGCAACTTGCATAGGTTATAAGTTATTCATTTACATAGCCGGGTATTGACTGAGACAATGCTGGGTTAAGTACCGTGTAACGGTACAGCAGCAGTGCCCCTGTGGGGAATCAAACCGGCAACCTTTTGTTTACAAGTCCTGCTTCTCAACCACCAGGCTACACTGCCGCCCAAGTGCTAAACCGTACAATCTGTGCAGTCCCACGTCTGATCCAATTTCCCTCCCAACAGCCCCCACCCCTCCCCCACCCCCTCCCTCCCTCCCTCCAACCTGAAGCGAGCCCAAAAATATATATATAAAATCATGTGAAATCAGTCCGGTCCCGAGGCCCCGGGGTTTGTTCCTCTACGCCCCGGTGACAGATGGCTTTCTCAACTCTCAGAGATCCTTTATTATCAGCCCTCTCTCCTTGCCATCAATAAAGCCGCCCATGTCTCCAATTACACACATCAGCATTAGATTACTCTCTCTCTGACTCCCAGCTAACGGTGTCGCGAGCTGCACCATTGGGGCCGGAGGTGCAGAGTTTCTTTACGCAGCTGACTCCGGTCGTATTTAAAAGGGGGGGGGGGGAGATTTTATCTGGCTAATAAAATCGTTTTTTCCTTCTTGTTCATCTCTAACAAGCGCAAGAGCATTGGCCGTCCTGCCGCCTGGTGGGGCTCCCTTTTTCTGCATTAAACATCACCGCCCCCAGGGCAGCGCAACTCGAAATGCGAATACATTAATCAGAATCCCCTGCTTTGCTTTGTGGTGTTGTTTTTTTCTGTTTTCAGATGAGGAGGCATGTTGGGAGAGTCCTACGCTGAGGACGGGGAGAGTAGCTGGGGGTGGCGCTTACCAGACCCCAACCCCCCCCCCCCCCCCCCCTCTGCACTGTGACTTTCATTTTGGCAGGTAATCCTTTTACACAGGTGGACCATGACTGGAGCAATTCCGGTTAATCAGCTTTGCCTAATGGTACAGCGGCCCTGGAACTGTCGGGAACTGAACCTGCAACCCCTCCGAGTATCCGGACGAGCTGCGCCGGGCGCACCGTGTGCCATGCGAGCGATGAAGTTGCCGCAGAAACGAGGCACCAGACAGCAGCGGCTGAGCGTGCCTCTCATTTGCAGTCAGGAGGTAGAGCAGCCGAGCAGCCAGCCTCTGCCAGGGAGATGAACTGCCTGTAATCAAACGGGGGGGGGGGGTTAAGCAGGAGTGCCACTACAACGCCGAGCAGACCCTCCCACATTTCACCCCCATGCATCTCAATGAGCCCGGTTACTATCACCTCTGACTGCGTAAACGGCTTTCATTTCATTAACCGTAACATACAACCAATCCCACCTCAGCAACCCACACCCCCACCCCCACACCCCCCGCCCCCACAGAGCAATCCCGCATAACGGATTTCAGGGATGTCGCGCACTCCAGACGATAACTCTATCTTCCACTCAAGCGAAATTATTTAATGTAAAAACAACGGTGAACATGCACCTACAGCTCCAATTGAATTAATGGGGGGGGGGAGTGCGTGTAGGACTGGGGTGAGTGGGGGGGGGTGTAACTGACTGTAACTGCAGAGGTTACAGTCTGTGCTGTCATCTCAGGATTAGAACTACAAATATAAAAACTGCAGGGTTTCCTCTCAACCAGTCTGATCATTCAGTTTGCCTCTGAAAACCTCTCAGACAGAGCGAGATGTCGGGGGCACATCGATAAACCCCCCGAAAAAATAATGAGGGAAGGCCAGGGTGAAGAGGTTCTGGGTCTGGCAGAAAAAGAAAGACTGAATATTACAAAAAAAAAAAAAACAGATGATGCGGATATGAGGAAACAAAAGGTGAGGGTTTAAAAGGAAGGAGTCGGGGATGAAAGCAGAGGTCCGTTTGTAATAACTCTACACAAAGCTGATCCCTGCAGCAGAGCCCCGTCTTTAATTACAGCACATGACTGGATGTCCCTGCCTGCTCATATTACCCCACCGAGCCTCATACAAATCATTATCTGACAGAGCAAATGGAACATTTAAAGAAGGGAGAGGAGACGGGGGACTGGCAGTCCGGGGGGGGTGTGTTTGGGGGGGGGGGACTTTCAAGACCACAGATTTGAAAATTGATAGAGACAAGCAAGGGAAAAGATAGTTAGAGGACAGCAGGCAGCTTGTGAGGTGATTATTGCTATCCTGGCCGTATGATTTAGGATTCTCTAACCGTATAATGTAACACAGGGAATTCATCAGCGGCAAGATATATGGCCAGAACCAATTTACACTTTAACTCTCAATGATTTCTCCCCCCCCCCCACTCTGCCTCCAGGAAAATATATTCCACCACAATGTCTTTACTGGAACTTTATGGATCTGGCTGCCATTAAATATGTGCACATACTGTATGTGAATATTAATCTCTCCTGTGAGTCTGTATGTGTGTGAGTCTGTGTACTGTTGCTTAAGTCTTGAGTGTGCAAGAGTCTTGAGAGTGTGTGTGTGTGTGTGTGTGTGTGTGTGTGTTGGTGGGGGGTGGGGAGGGGGGGGGTGTTCACGTCAGCCCTGACAGGAACCAGAGAAATCAACAGTTGTCACCAAACAGATGTTCTTTGACAGTTTTTTAAAAACGGTCTTTTCGTTGCATTAACTCAAAGCCTTCCCCTGCGAAATCAGTTTACGTGATTGCCCTGAAGAGAAATCATATCTTCTCACAGCACTTACCAACAGTACCAGGCAGTCTGTGTCATCCCAGAAACATTTTTAACATTTTTAACACCATTCAACAACATTTCCACAATGTTATCATGTATCATGTGCAGTGTAGCATTATGAGAAGCAAGACATGTGAAACACCTCCTATGAATTGTTTGCACTTTAAAACGAAGAGGCTCATAGAAGCTCTGTGAGGCAGGGTTGTCCATTCTTCAAGTGTCCATTCATCTCCCGGGCACAGGATGTAAAACTGTCTGGTTTTGTCAAAATGCAGACATGCCGTTGCTAAGGACCTTGTGAGACGACATCGGGGGCCACTAGCTAGAGATAAATGGGACAAATTAAATGACTCAAGCCTCAAGGCCCAATAAGCACTGTACCAGGCATTGTACACGGTGCTCGTGAGTAATGACCCTGCCTTACTCCTCATAATCTTCACCTAAAGCACACGCTGGAGCTCAAAGAGAGGGGATGACATCACTGTATATTTGAATGAAGACAGCCCTTCTCATTGCCATTCATGTCAGGCATCTCGGTGGCACTCGTATATTACATTGCTCTGTTAAACAGCTGCGTATTCACCACCGCGTTTCAAGCGACGTACTGTGCGAGGTTTACTGGTCAGGGGTCAGTTTCCTTTACACACACGCTGCACACACACACACACACACACACACACACACACTCACACACCCCATACCCCCCTCACCCCCACCTCCACCCACGGACCCGCCTCTAGGCCGGTGCACAGCTGAATCAGAAAAGCAACATCACCGACAAATATGTTGGCCCTCTTATCAACAGAAACAGTGCCAAAATCCTCCCTCATCCCCCCCTTTCCTCTCCCTCCGTACCCCTCTCTCCCTTTCCCTCTTTCTCTCAGATGACAAATCCCACGATGCAAAGCGGGGAGTGGGGGGAGTGACAGGGTCAGACGGCCCCCGAAAGGAGGCGTCATCAGAGCATTGGGAACAGCGAGGACCCCCCCCCCATCCCCCCCCGCGGTCAGAGCTCCCCGTGGGTAGGGGAAAGTTAATGGGACGTGTGTCACAACCGCTTTCCCCCACGGCCACATCTGCGTGGGAGTAATTAGCAGAGGTATAATTACCTCCTGGTCTTTATTAATTTAGCAGCTGTCCGGGGTGGGATGTTGTTCATTTATTTGTTGGTTTAGAGTTAAGCACAAACAGTTCTGAGTGCAATCTGGTGCTTTTTTTGTTGTTTTCTGTTTGAATTTGTGTTTCTGGAGAAAAAAAACTCTGGGGTGGGGTACATTTTACTGCCTTTGTTAACATTTATAAATATATATATATACGCATATATACGTACACACCTATACATATACATCTACAGTATATACTGTATGTGTACATATACATACATATATCATACCCACTGCATTAAGGTAACATATGTTATGCAGATATATGGTTATTTTATATGAATACATGCAACAAAACTGCAGCAACATTACAAGGACGATGTCTGTTAGACAGGGTTGGGCCCCGCTATGGCAGAAATGAGGTTCAGTGTTGTGACTGCTCTCATTCAGGACAATGAGGAGAGAAACGCGAAGCTGAGGTGGAACTGAGAGTCAAGCAGCTCCATCTCCCACAGATGTTTCACCCGTGGAAAAGCAGGCCTTCTCGGGTTCACTCCGTCTTGCATTATTAAGACTTTATATAAGGCTCTCCAGAGGCCACAGTCAATCGCATGGGCTGCAAAGGCATGCTTCAAAGCGAACATTCATTGTCGGCAAATCCCTCCGGGGGGGGGGATGGACTACCTTGAGATGCACTTCTGAGACTGAAGGCCCACACTGGCAACCCTCCGGGGGTTACTGGGAGTGACCCTTGGCCAAGTTGTTTACTTGAACAGAGGCACGTATTTGTTGGTGGATGGAGATGAAGGGAAAAGCTGCATGGAACATAAGGTACTTGTTCAGCTTTTTTATGATTCAGACTGTCCTCATAACCTCCACCGTCATCTCTCAGACACCCACATGCGTTCTGAATGCAGCCGCGGGCTAGCAAAATGATCCCCAACATCTCTCACAGAACTTTGATGACCCTCTGAGAGCAAATTCCACTGCGTGCGAGTGTGAGTGACTGCATGAACACCCCCCGCCAAAAATACACACACACACGCAAACACACACACACACACTGACTTCATTTTTAAAAGCGTGTAAGGAAAAGTGTGAATGTGACATTCACCAAAATGTGACTGGTTGGGTGATTCTCACCAACTGTGTCCAAGTGATGTCAAAATCTACATAGCTAAACTTGAGTGATTTTTTTTACTGCAATACATAATATGCAGTCTATATTTTTTAATTGATTGAATTTAAATGATAACATTTCACATGAAAAAAAAAAACATTTAAAGCATTTTATGAAAGTTTTATAAGGACATGCACCAGTATAATTCTTTACCGATTACCAATATGTTTTATGATGAAGGAAAAAGACTAAATAAAAGGTCTATTTTACAGAACTTTTCACATTTAGACAAACAGGTGCATGATCACAACAGTACATTAAAAGTAGTTTAATTTAAAAATATTTTAATATACTTTTTAGCTAAAATTTCTCTCATAAACGAAATACAGACGCCATGGATGGAATCCGAAGAACGTTCTTATCGGTTTTTTAAAGAATGTTCACCTGACTAAGAACGAACGGTTATTTTTAGAATGTTCACTTAGCATTGTTGTGGCTAACATTTTGTCACCCCCATGTTAAGTCTATGGGCATTTCATCGCAGTTTCTTCAGAATTGTAAATGTTAATTCAAAACTGTACATTAGGCTACACGAAAACATGAGTTAGAAAAGGCACGAGCCACCCTAAATACATTGTGAGTAGCTTAACAATTTAATGTATAATGTGCATAGTGTAAAATTGTTGGAGTAATCGCAGTTTTCGCATGTTAAATTTCACTTGTTTTGTCACTGGATCTACTCGTTAGCTAGTTAGCTTTAATACCATACCTACTAGCCTACTAGCTAGCTATATATATATGGGAGATACGCCTGGAATTGCCTATCATTGGATAGATTTTCCAACTGAATAAACATTAAATGAAAAAAATAAATTATATTTTAAAATGTCCAATGTAATCCTTTCAGTAATCTAAATATTTTTAAAATGTAACTGTAATTTGATCAATTTAAATGGTACCTGTAACAGAATACAGTTACTCGTATTTTGTATTTTAAATACGTAACGCAGTTACATGTATTCCGTTACTCCCCAGCCCTGCCTGCAAACCCCTCTGGAGCACCCTTGCATCCAAAAGGGCTTACATCAAACCAGAAACAGCCTTACACTAACCATGTCAGGGCACGCCATGCACTCACCCTCGCCCCCCCACCTCCAAATAAAGACAGAGATACAAAATGTCTACATGACCTACTGCGCTGTTCTGGCCATTAATGGGTTTAGTGTTCTCTCTGGAATCTAATACAATAAGGGCCTCTCCAGAAAACAACCTCTCAGAAGCTGCAAAGTACAAAACAAATGGACCCTCCGGCTTCCTCTAGAATTTTCTCCAGTATCCAAAACTGTTTTCCCTCGCGACTTTGAGAGGCAATAGCATCACGAGCCGGGTGGAGGGCTCAGGTGTGCAAGGAAGATGTTCCGAGGCAATTTTTTGGAGAGAGGCAGGCTGGGTAGAGGTATTATTAAGTAGCCAGGGAGGGGTGTGACTCAGGAACAAGATGGATGCGAACACAGTGGCACTCCCACTCTCACAGAGTGGACTCCACAATAGAAAGATGAGAGAGAGAGAGGCAAATGTCAGTGAGCGGTTTTCAGGTGATCAGACTTGAATCCCTTGAGAGTCGAGAGTGAGGGATCTCGAGCAGGGAGGGGGCAGGTGGCGTGAGGGAGGGGATGGGGCGGGATTGCTGTCAAATACTGATGAGGGAGATTTGCCCGGCATCTCAGCTTGTGGTTGGCACGGTGATAAACAGGATTCCGTAGCACACTGGTCTGAGGTGTGTGCTAAATGGCCCTGTGGGTTGGTGTCCCAGCACTGCCCCTGTGTGGCACACATAGGCACTGCACCCTTCACGACCTGTCTCTTCCACACCGGTGGCAGATACTGCCCAGTACGCACCCTTACATGTCGAACAGTTACATTATCTCATGAAATTTGCATGTGCAAAGTAGGCTCCTGTGGGTCTCAGCTTAAGCAGCTGATAAACGGGACTTGAATATATCTCTTCTCTTACGTAGGTCCTGAAGTAAAAGTCTTCAGCTGGTGTTTTTAGGGACCATGTAAATTATTGGTTGAGCTGGTATGAGTACAAACTGGAATATATATATATTAATTAGGCCCTGAACCTTAAGAAAATGTTCCTAAGGATGTCCTTGGATCAGCCCATTTTAAAAGGTGAGACTGAGTTCCTGCAGGAGCTTTGGTTTCTTATGAAAGCATTTTCATAAGTTACTGTCACAGCATGATGCACAATTTCTATACAGACAGCTGCTGGAAGACAGGGGAGTCTATGTATTTAGCTCATCTGCAGGAGGTAACCCTCTCACTTGTAAAAGTCGCACTTGTGCATGTTTGAAGTGTAGCCTCCATCACCTGTGCTTTGAATCTCATTTCGCTCAAGCACTGAATTACAGTGAGAGATTGACACTTTGAGAATTAAGAGCGCCTCCCATTTTTAACCTTCCTTTTTCAAAAGCCTGTCCGTGATCTGGATAGTTGAGCAGAATCGGCCATGAGAGTTGCGCGTGCGCCGCCCCCCAGGTTGGGTTTGCCGTTTCTTTGACAAGGCTGCCCTCTAGTGGTTATTTAACGTTGCAACACCTGCAGAGGAATGAGGTAATGCGTACCACTTCATACCTTAATAAAAACAGAGAGGCAAAGCAGTGACTCTGTGGGGTGCACCCTCTTTTTTTCTTTTTTAACTGAACCCGTGCCTGGGTTTGTGAAATGCATGCAAAATGTTACCAAGTTATTCTTTTAATGGTGCCTTATGCTGACAGCTCAGATTGTTGAGATGAATTAGCATTTTCACATGATTTCACATTTAAACAGACATTGTATGCACTTTGTTGATAATTGTATTGTGTTGTCATTAATCAGCCATGTAACACAGAAAATGCACACGTTGCTTCTTGCAACATTTTGGTCTCACTATCCTACTCTGCTCTGACACAGATAGAAAGACTGACACTGTAGTCATTTAGCAATATTAATAAAAGTCTTATTTTGGAAAAAGCAGAATACAAAAAAGATCCTGAAGTCAATTATTCAGTACCATTTCTTCAATACACCTGCAAATAACTTTATGGGCTAAAATTAACATGTGATGCCAATGATCTTTTTTGGCACGAATATTCTCATCTATTTTTCAGCAGGAAGCGTTTTTTTTTTCACTAAAGGTGTTCATTTGCTAGAAATCTGCAAGATGTGGCAATAATTGTCATAATATGGTGGAAATTCATAATGGTAACATTATTGTACTGTATACTCTTCCCATGTGACATGCTGACAGGATGCTGAGCAGGGTGCAATGCAAATGAGTCTACTCAACAGGCATGTGACCTCCACAGTCCAATGCTGGAAACCTTTTTCATGTCTCTCACTGTAGAACACACAGCTGACTCCTCACTCTTTTGGTAGCCTATGCAAATTCCAACCTTTATCAGGTGTGGAAATGTGTGCTATGAACTCAAGATGCGTGCACTGCTGATGTCATAAAGGACACAACGTCGCACTGTGTGAGACAATAGTCTTACCTCTGTGCTCTGTCATTCAGACTCGAGACAGTTAACCTTATTCTTTTATTTGCTTGAATACCACAGTACATTAATAGTCATTTTTTTTACACTTGTTTGTAATGTAATTCTTTTGTAGGCATCAGAAGTCCTGGTCTCCTCCAGTGTGACTGTAGAACAGAGAACACCAGTGTCAGAGATTCAGCCTCAGATTTAAGTCCCAGGTAGTGTAGGTGCCGCTCAAGACATCAGTCACGATTCTCACCCTCAGAGCATCTCAGTTTCCCTGGAACTGGCCATCATCCCCCTCTCACTGTGACCTTTACTCACTATGTCCTCCTTAATCTCTTCAGGTTCTCTACTGTCTGTTGACTCTCTCCTCTAAGTTCTCCTAAATCTGTGAACTCATTTCTCTGGGTTCCTCTCTCTCATTTGTCCAGGTTCTCATGAATCTATGACCTCATCTCTTCAGGTTCTCCTGAATCTGTGACCTCATTTTTCCAGGTTCTCATATATCTACGACCTTATTTCTCCAATTTCTCCTGAATCTGTGACCTCATTTCTTCAGGTCCTCCAGAAACTATGACCTCACCTCTCCAAATTTTCCTGAACCTGAGACCTAATTTCTCCGCGTTCCCCTGAATCTGAGACCGCACTTTCTCCAGGTTTCTCCAGAATCTGTGACTTCATTTCTCCAGGTTATCCTGAGTCTGTGACCTCATTTCTCCAGGCCCTCCGGAATGTGACCTCATATCTCTTGGGCTTCCCTCTCCATGACCTTGTCTTCCTCCTCATCTCATGACCCCATGTGCACAAATCTCTCCCTCCCCCTTCTCTCTCCCTCCCCCTTCTCTCTCTCTCTCTCTCTCTCTCTGCCCTCATCACTTTGTCACTTGCTCTGTAACCTCAGCTGCATTCCAGACCCCTCCTTGTTCCATAACCAAAGAAGTCATATTAGCACAGAGTCACAGAGGGCTCACTGGTGAGGCCAGGAAGAGGTTAGAAACACACTTCAGAAGCGTCAGTCCACATTCCTACACAGTAAAATACAATCTGTACCCGTATAACAGCTGAAAACAAGCATTTCTTTTAGATACATACAGAGAAAGCATGACATAAATATTAAAAAAAAAACAGAAAAAGAGAGGTGATGGCAGCACACTCCAAATGTAACATGTAAGATCCTGTCACCATCAGAAAGTTTTGCTTAAATAGGTTACTCACTTATACTTGTGTGTAATACTAATTTATCACATTTCATTTTCAAGGAAGTACAGTAAAATACAAATACAAAACCACAGCAGCTGGTTTAAAAGTCAGTTGCTTCTGCTGTTAGTCGTGACTTGAAAATTAAATATTTTTGGAACATAATAAAGAAAGGCATCCACAGTTACACAAAATTTCCTACAAGGCCCATGGTGAGGTGGACTGTGGGCCCGAGTGCTGAGGGTTATATCTGCATCCCAAATGGCTGCCGTTTCACTTTAGGGAGCAGTTTAGAATACACCCCTTATCTCTCGGACATCCTGACTAAATGACCTCATCACTCCGTGACATCATCTGTCTGCGACACCATCTCTCTTTGTCCGACCATTTTCCTTTGACCTCATCGGACCAATACAACCCTGTGTTACAGACGGATTCTGTCTAAGCACTGACTCTGAATCAGATTTTTTCTTAATAAACCCATTTGCTGGTTTTAGAATTGGAGCAGGGCAGACGGACTCTAGATCAGTTCTGGGGTAAAACAAAACCGCAGAAGCCGTGTCTGCAGGGACATGGGCCAGACCATGCAGACAGGCACTGTATTCTCTGAATCTGAGGGTAGCGAATCATTTGTTACCGGGGAGAGAAAACGGGATCCTTAAGAGAGAGAATATTCAGTGCCACCACGCTCCCCCTGGTGACTGCTTGGTATGCAGGGCCACACAGCAGGTCTGTGACAGGCTAAAGGCTTTGAGTAATGATGGCACGCAGTAGGAGCTCTTTTTAAATAACCGCCATGTTGGCAAAGGACAGCGCGGGGCCTTGAATGACACGAGAATACTGTCTCGTCACAATGACCTCATCTTCAGTCAGGCGCACACACACACACACACACACACACACACACACACGCCCACATCTCACACGTGACATGAACATTTTTCCAGTAAAGTGCAACAGCTACAAAACACCAGTTTAAAAAAAAAAATACAAAGGCATTTACATCATGGAATGTGGAAAGGCAAAGCCAAACTTCAAGCCCTTTGGGGTACAAAAGAGACCTCGTCACGACAGCAAAGAGACATCATAGTAATCCAGGGCACATATTCCAGTCACTGCAGCCTTAAGCAAAAGCGCATCTGTCACCCAAGTTCTATCGAATCAAACAGGAAGGTGCCACCGCCTGTCCTTTTCAATCTACAAAGCCATACTGCCTCCTCAGTCTCTCACAGAATATGACTGATGCTCTTCTCCCTTTACATAATTCAGTCCTAAGGCTCTGCTGCTGAGGCAAGCGGATCTTTATGGACCTAAAATGTACTACCCGGTGGTTTAAGACATCAGTACACAGAAGGTACAAAGCATTGCAACATTTGGCCTGTTTTTGTTTTTTGTTTTTTTTCGCATGCTCAGACATTTAAGGCTGTAGACTAGTGCTGGTTGATGAGTAGGTTCTGGGGGCTGAACATGGATTCTGACAACGGATGGTTTTTCTTCTGTACTCCCTCTGGCGACAGACCTGACACGGAGACCGCCTATCCCACAGCAGAGGGCCGAGAAAACCGCACACCATCCGTGACTGAATCGTCTCCGCCGCTGCCCTGACCTCCACGACTAGGCGTGGGCTCAGACAGGGGACTGTTATCACGCCAGTTTTGGAAGAACGTAAATGTCACACTTCACGCAGCTCTGGTTGCGGGGGAGAGATTCACCTCGACCTTGATGAGTGTCAGACAGACAGGGACTTGAAACAAAGGCTTTGTTTGGGGACTGTGGGTTAACCATTTAAAGACCACAGTCTGCGCCAAGTGATGTGACAATGATCACAACACCAAACCTGATTTTGTCTGACAACCACGTCATGTTGCCAGGATCTATTTTGCAGATTCTTTCATTTTCAATAATGAAATGTCTCATGACGAATACTATTAAAGCAGGTCTATCTTGTTTTTAAAAATACATATGCAGTTGTAATTTAGAAATGTATTTATAAGACAAGAACAACTGACTGGCACTACTCTCTAAAAAATTGTGGTTAGGGTAATTCATGAAGATGAGATTTTTTTTCATGGCAGTTTGGTCTTTTTGGCAATAAGCCATCACATAACATCATTATATTGATAAATAAGATCATGACACAGGAATTATTAAACAAATTTGGTCATGAAGACCGAAAAACAAAGCCGAGGTTTAGCCAAAAATACCATGCACACTGAGAAGACACAGTTCCAGTCGCTGAGGTTTCTACCTCAGGTTTCATTTGTTTGTTAGATGCAAAGGAAAGGGGACCAAAGGGAAAGTCACCTGTCCTTCTACCTTTACATCACTGGTGATCAGTCTGATCGCTACAAAACCTACAGGCATCTGGTGGCCTTGAAGCACGCATCCCTGGTTTTACCTGCTTTCACAATGACAGTAGTTTTCTAGCTTGAAGTGTGTTGACCTTGAACATAAGTATAGAGAAAAACTGCACCGCAGTGAAGAGACCAACCCAAACCTCATCTTTATCCTGCTATTAGTCTCCCTAAAAAGCCATCATGAGAGAAAACAGGCACCATTCTGGGGTTGCAGCTACTTTCAAACATGCCCTCCCTAAGCACCTTTGTGCCATCTAGTGGTAAAAAGCAGGTACTGCCATTACTTTGGGGGAAACCACTCATTTAACCAATCCATCTGTGAGTAAGAGATGGACACCAGTGTTCGTAATGTTGCTTAGTAACAAGCAAAAACACTGCCTCTGTTAAGAGTTTATGTGCATTTTACAGGACACAGACACTCTTTTGTTTTGTTTTTTTTTCCTTCGCTGTTCAGTGTTCAATGCTTTGTCTGCAAGAGGCAGAGCGGATGCCAGTTCCAGTGGAGTTACAGGGAGAAGCCAGCCCTGCACTGAGGGAAAAGTCACAGTACGCACAATTCACAAATACAGTCAACCCTACGGAGTATGTTCTGTTTTTCAATGGCCTGGTCAAACAATGGTTGCTTTATTTTTTAGCAGACCACAAATAAACTAATAATAAAAAGAGGAGTTGGAAATATCATAGTGTTGTTGTGGTGTTGTTTTTTTTTTTTTTTAACTGATTGAGCATTTCTTCTCCTTTTGTTAACTCTTGCCTCTCTGTGGTGTGTGAGATTGTCCTCCGCACACAAGCACACTCCCTCCTCTTCCTCCTCTTCTTCCTCCTCCTCCTCCTCCTCCCTATTCCTCCTTGTCCTTGAGGAGGGCTCGCACCCGCTTGCGCATGTAGAAGGCCGTGAGAGCGCTGCAGCAGGCAGTGAAGACGAAGAGGGCCACCGAGTCGTGGGCCAGGTCGCCGTGGAGACGCTCGTACAGGGCGCGGCGGGAGCCGTAGTCCAGCCGCACGGCCTCGATCTGCACCAGAGTGCACAGCACCAGGAAGACGTGGAAGATCTGGTGACCCTGGCCGAGGAAGTCGCAGCGGCCAGGGAACCAGCTCTCGGGGTGCGGGCAGGCGAAGAAGTAGGCGCTCACCAGGAAGAAGAGCACCTGGTAGCGGTGGTAGGCCACCGCCGGGTCGGTGCAGCCCGTCTGGGAGCAGGCCCCGATGCGGTGCAGCACAGGGCTGATGTCCAGGCAGTAGGCCAGGCCCGACGGCACGACCTGGAACAGCTTGTGGACGAACTTGGGCAGCCGCTGGCTGACGTACTTGCCGTAGCAGCAGCCGGCGCAGGAGAGCCATGCCAGGAAGGCGGCGGCGGGCAGGAAGACACCGCGCACCCGGACGTGCCACTCCTCCTCGATGGCGTAGTAGAAGTGCGCCAGGGCGCTGCCGTACTGGTAGACGGCCACGCCCACGTAGTCCAGGAAGAAGAAGGTGTAGTGGGAGAGCTCGGACTTGGCCGACAGCAGGTGGGCCAGCGAGCTGCAGGCCAGGTAGGTGAAGGCGGAGAGGAGGACGATGAAGAGGGGCTGGGCGTGGGGGTCACGCAGGAAGTCCACCGTCTCCGCCACCTGCCGGAACTTCACCAGGATGACCAGGGCGGCCACCAGGTGGGTCCAGACGTTGACAGCCTCATTGTGCCGCTGGAAGAGCGTTAGGCAGTAGTAGCGCCAGCTCTGGTCGGGCGGCCGGTAGCCGGCCAGGATGTGCGGCTCACGGAACACCCAGGGAACGTCGGCCGCCTTCACCGTGCAGGGCAGCGTGGGAAAGGCCGACTCCAGCAGCCGCGGAATCTGCCGGAGCTGCTGCGCGTTGATGAACAGCCGGCCGATCTGCTCCATCACCACCGTCGCCATGGTAAACAGGAGAAGGAGGAGGGGTAGGGGGGCTCAGTGCACTGTGGGATCTGTAGGAGCAGACCAGAGTGAGAAACTGCGGTCAGGCGTAATGCAATGCCTTCTACTGCTAGGAATAGGAGGGTGTGCCATACAACATATCCACCGGTCAAGAATCTCCAAATACATAATCCATATGACTACATAATCCATTATGTAACATTGCAATATACAGTAGATGTTTTTAAACCTTTCCTCTGTCCAGCTTACAATAAATCCTTTGTGGGCAATCAAATGGCATTATCTGATGAGGTTCTGCTTCTGTGTTGTTGTCTGTGGTGTTTGCTTCCATCTGGCTTTTAACGGGAACAATTCAGAAAACACACACTATATGTTTTTTTTTACGATTAATAATCTTGGATCACTGTTGCCTATGTGTGGGTGTTCAAAGGCGCACTTTTGTGAGCGCAAATCCATCTCAAACGCGCATGGGTGAATGAATGAATGAACTCCCTAGCGGCTTGTCAGGGTTTTTCTGCTACGATGGGCCAGCCCCACACTGAGATGGGTGAACATACAGCGCAGAACAATGAATGGAAACCGGTTGCATAACACATGAGCGACCAACCAACTTCCGAGTCCTCGATTTCACGTCTTCACCAGCGAGTGCAGTCGATAAAATATTAATAGAACGTTAACGAGTGAATGGATGAATCCCATAGCTCACGGTGGGCACGTGAAATCTCTGTAATAATTTAAAGCTCAGTGCACGCATCCGGCAGGCAATCCTGCTCCAACACCACATGGATGTACGTGTGTAAAATTATAGGGGAAAAAATCGATAGCTTTTTCCATAGGGTTAATGGGCGTTTTTTTCCTTCTTTGAAATAGATGCACAGTTGTACCTCAGCAACAACACATATGCTTACAAATGTGATAAAGGATCTCGCCCTTAGTTAATTAATATGCACGCATTTCCTCCGATACTCAACAATTTACATAATTTTCGTACAATTCCACAAAACCGAGAGATGAGCGAATCCGCGGTTTGCGGAGGAATTAAAAATGCATTCGCCTTCTGAATTATTGCAAATAATAATCGTCTTGAATCGCTTTAGCATCCCAGCTAACGGGGTTTTTCGCGGCCGTAGCTGGCTTGCTAGCTACGTTACATTAAACAGCAGATAACCACACAGCTCGTATCTTACCTGACGGGTTGACCCGCTGCGACGCTGCAAACCGATCGCGTATCAGACTTCTTTCTCCAGAATGTGTACACATGTAACTTGCATTTTATGGGGGGGAAGGAGAAAACAATAAATTCCTTCGCTAAAGTGTCTGACGGTTCGTGCAGGACATAGATGGGGAAACGGGCTGTGCCCCCTTCGGCAAACCACTAACGTCTGAGTAGCAGGTGTTTTAACCAATCAGCCTTCAGACATTTGGAGGTCCCGGTCAGTTCGGAAGAATTCTGACCAATAGTATGAGCCGGGCGAACCCAAAGGGGAGGGATTGGGCTGGGTAGGGCGATAGGAATAAAATGCGCTGTGTATTCAGAAAAAAAATTCTCATACGCGCAGCCTGCATCAGCAATTATACTGCACTGCCTGTAAACGCCGGGGTGGAAAACAAGGGCACGAGTAAAGTGCATCTGCGTTTAATGTGGATAATGGTTATGACGGATAACACACAATGATAACTCCGTCAGAATGATGTGGATAAATGAACAGCTAGCCCAGCAGACGGTAGCTGTCAGGAGTGGGGCAATAAGTTCCGCATGTAGTCAGAACAGCGTAAGCACTGCATACCTTCCTTGATCTCTGAAGTATACCCTCTGATGACTGGGTCCGATACTGGGGATTCGGTTTTTTGTTGTCCTTGTTCAGATGCCAAAAATATGTCTGGACAGAGAGCTTGACCCTGTGCGTTTGTGCGGGTGCGGGTGCGGGCACTTCACAGCGAATTGATTGTATCGCGTTGGGTTTCATCGTTTTTAATTCTACTTGTAAATATTAGTAACTGGGAAGTCTGCAAGTATGATTTACGTTAATCAATGTTGTATTTTGCAGTCTTCGAGAGTAATGATGACAGAAAATAATTCTGAAAAAAGTGTGGTCTCCAGGCAATCTTGAGGTGTAGATATGGAAGTCGTTCCACTGACAGAATCGCCTATTATTTCTATTGTGCGTCGCCTTACTCTAATGTATTGTCATTAGTTTAAGAGTTAGTCTGATTTTATCCGGTCACAAATGTTATATTCTGAGTACTTCAGTAAGGCTGGATTGAGTCTTTTCTTCCCACCTCACTGGTAACAGCAATAATGTGTCTTTGTGGGGAAAAAACAGTGTGATCGTCGACAGCCATGAAAGAACGTCATTGTTTATTCAAACCCAGTGAATGCATCCTGAAATATTCATGACACTCCCAAGAGAGAAAAGCGCTGTGGCGTTATTTTTGCCTCCCTCTCAGAATGTTCCTACCACACAGCACATTACGAAATCTATACAATGCTGAGGTGTCTAATCATATGCTACCTTCAGGATAAACCTCAGGTGGCAGAGGGTATGCCAGTAGTTGAATAATGAACATTTTGTGAAACCATGTGATTGTTAATGGAACTCTCCCGTGGGAAGCGTTTTCTGACGACAAATGTGCCAATGCAAAGAGACGGTCTACCCGAATCCCAACCATGCGTGATCGCATCCGGAGCACCACGCCAGGATTCCCCTTCCGGACAGGTGAAAAGAACTACCGACACATGGAGATTCCTGTTGGTTCTGAGGGGCAAGTGGTCCACATCCAATTGTTTTAGTACATGAGAACGTATTTCCAATTTTTATCTGAAATGTAATATTGCTATACAATATTTATACAATTATACAAGTTCATTATATAATTAATAGTAGGTACAATCACAGTGGATAGGGTCCCCTTAAAAGTGATTCAAGGACTGCTAGTACTGCTACCTGCTGCTTGGATGTCGAGCCATCAACTTAACTTTTGTTTCTCTGGACACTGGATCCCCTGCACAAACCCTCACCACGCCGACCTGCGGCCACACACCCCAAAACCCACTTTTCCAACCACTGGAATGAGTTCCCTCCTAAAATTAGCATTGCAGAATAACTCACAATTTTAACACATGTAAAAAAAAAATGCCCGATCAGATTTCACTCTGGCTTCCAGAACTTGGCCACATTCAATGCCAAGAACCCAGCAGGTGATTCCAGCTCTTAATGGAAACATGATTTAGTCCACAGAGCTCTCAAAGATCATTGTTAGTCACTACAAGTGCATGTATAATTGCATAATTCAAGTTAACATTACTTTTGGCATTAAATAAGCCCTATGCTATAAGGTCATTTTGCCCTTGGAGATCATTATTTGGCTCTGTGGCCATGTTAGTATGAGATATTTACATTAACCTTAAAGATGTTATTTTGAGCTATTCAGACACAAAATAATTTCTTTGTATACTTGTCATTGATTTGTTACTAGCTGTTCTGTGTCTGTATCTGTATCTTTATGGCTTCGCCTGTGAAATGTACGCAGGTTTGCACCAACACTGCACAACTCCCCACGATAACATTGTAAGTTTCTCTGGACAGAAGAGCCTACCAAATAAATAAATGAATAATTGACAGTAACACATAACACCTGCAAACATTATGAGGGGCTAAAAAAATCTATGCCAGGTTTGCAGAGATATCAGCTGCGCCCACGTTTTGGGCTGTGGGAGGGGGGAAGAGGGGCTCGTGTACCAATGATAAAACAGCCCCCTAAAAAAAAACCAGGTCAGCCTCAGAATCAGGCTTTTCAAGTGCGGCAGCCAGCGTGTCCTCCTTTCAGAGCGAGCGGGAGAGGTAGAGCACAGCGCCGTGGTGCAAGTGCGCTAATGAGTTTATAATCCGATCACAGCCCGACCCGGGAGCGCGGAGAACAAAGAGGGCCCTGTGTCCGGCCGGGTCCCGGGACCCCGATGTCCCGGAGTCGCCCGGCGCGTCCAGGACACTGCGAGGGGAGGCCGGGGGAGACAGTGGGGCACACGGGTCAGAGACCGGGCTCTGAATCACGGGTGAGGCGGCAGCAGCTGCACAGATCTTCCCTGTGTTCCAGTAAAATCTACGCGCAGGGGAAATCGCGCCGGGTGAGGGAGTCGGCCGGTCATGTGACCGTCACGTGAAAAACCAAAAGAGCCACGCGGAGGCCAGGAAGTCAGCGTTACTTGTAGGTTTGTTCTGAATAGGTAGCACAGTGTAACTTGTTAACTTGGGGATACTTAGCTTCTCATCAGACCAGACCTATTTTTTCCGATTTTGCGATGTATGTGTCACAGAGTACGGTGGTCAGCTGGCAAAAACTGCAGAGACAGAATCCAATGCAAAACTATCCGAGCTTGTTCTGTCGTAATGCTCAGGGAGAGAAGCAGCCAAAAACACGCGAGAAATGGGCAACCACTGACCAGATCGGTTTGGCAAAATGTCAGCGGTCAGGTGCATCATGTGTTGTATTTTTATGACTCTACCACTAGATGTCAGTAATGTCAAAGGATTGATATCAATGTTCACATGTGCCACACTACTGACATTTTATTTTAACTTTCAAAAATAGAAAGCAGATATTAAAGAAGGTACTAGGAATTAAAATGCAAGATTACAAAATAGCCTAAACTTTTGGCCCTAAAATGTTGCAGCATAGCAATTCTAGACGTTCTCTACACATTTGTTGTCGTATGATCATTAGCAGCCCTACATATATTGATCACGGAGCTTTCTCAGCCTCCTCACATCAGTGTTGCCCTTGTCAAACCCCACTTCAGCGGTCACGCGTTCTCTGTTGGTTTGTGTATTGCTGAGCACAGGTTTACCATACCAGTGAAAGCATTCCTTCTGTCCAATGGTTCAATTCCCTGCTGGGACACTGCTGTTGTCTCCTTGGGCAAGGTACTTAACCCCCAAACGCCTCAGTAAATATCCAGCTGTAACTGCAACCTACGTAAGTCGCTCTTGACAACAGCATCTGCTGAATGATAGTAAAATTAAAGGTGCTTGAAACCCAACAGTGACAGGGTAATCAGATGGGATTTGGTGTGTACCGGGTGATGTGTCTGCAGATGGTGTACGTGCAAACAGGTGCAACCCAGGTTTGGTTTAAAGCGCACAAGTGCTCACACATCTCTAGAGGTAGAACACCCATGGTGTTTGTGCAGGCTGCTGCCTTCACTGCTGTGCACTAGGGAAATGAAGGAGGCCATTTTGAAAATGCAATGTTGTGAAATGAACCAAAGAGCTCATATAACTGTAGTCAGGCAAAATGCACCAATCTTAAATTGGGGCACATGAATAAGTTTTTATTTTGCAAAAAAAGCACACATACCTAGTTCTTTCTCCCCCTCTGCCCAGTTTTAAAACATATCTGAAATTGTAATCCTGGTCAGAACATATATGAATAGGCAAATCAAAACATTAAACTGCAGGTCTACAGCTGTACTTGAAAATTGAAAAAAGATTTAATGCCGAATGAGGATCATGCTGTCATTGTGCTAGGAATGTGAAGCCTCGAATGTCAGAGGGAATTGAGGTTAACAGTCCACCATCATCCATGAGGTTCCAGTCCTTTTGAGAAGACTCGTCCCAAACAGAGTAAAGACAAGCGGGCTGCAGGAAAACTGGGCTTTGGGCTGCAGGAGCAAAAAATTGCACACCATTCCAAAGTTTTAAGATTTTTTTATTTGCATTTTGCTTTAGTACATGGTTTTTATTCAAGCCAACTAGTTATCCACCACGATGCCGTAAAATGTATTGCTCCTTTGCATGTTGAATGCTTCAACCTCTTCCAGGCTGCATTCAGACTCCATAAGCCTTTAATGGTACTTTTGTGATACACCTTGGGTTAATTTGTGTGCTTTATTAAGACTGAAACCCATCTCTAGCAGTCAGCAACCCCAAAGCAAACAGCAGTGTGAGAAGCAGGGTGGATGTCAGGACTCTTGAGAAGGGATCTAGGAGCAAGACTAGTGGATTCTTAACACAAGAAGGCCGATACCATACCAGCGTGAAAAGGCTAAACCGAACATGACTCGAAAAAACTGTGCAACTTTAAGCTCGAACAGCAGTTTTGACACACACGCACAGATTAACTTGCACAATGCAATAGACAATGTTAAGGACCTATGCATAAGTGACATGCTTCCTTATAGGTAAAAACACTGCTTATTTCAACGGTCAAAAGCTGCGATGACAGTCTACAGGTAGAAAAGAACCCGATGCAACAAAGAATATCCACACCAAAGCCTTTGCGAGTACACTCAAAAAGGAGAAAACTAAACCGTGAACTTCTGTACTTCCTCTACTTCTTTCAGAGTAACAAGGTGGGCAGTGAACAAAACCAAAGAAAAATACTGGCCATGAAACAGAAACAAAAATAAATCTTTGGATACGTAAAAAACCCGAACCCCAAAATGCAAAAACTCAGTTTTCCCCTCCTTCTTTGGTCTCTCTATTCTTTCGAACCTCTTCGAGTTTCTTGTCCTGGAAAGAACACACACAAAAGCAGACAGTTAAACATCTCAAATGGAGTCATGTTCAAAAACTCTGAATGAATGAATAAAATTAATCAGGGTGATTAGTGAGAGCAGCCGGCTCAAACGCAGCTCGCTGTGTGTGTGTGTGAGTGTTTGGGGGGGGGGGGGGGGGGGGTCGTACCTTCTCCTTGAACTTCTCGTTGAGCGCCGCCATGCGCGCGGTGCGGTTCTCTTTGTTGGCTTCCATTTTCATGTTCAGCTTCTCCTCTGCCATCCTGCTGAAGTTGTTGTTTTCCTCCATGGCCTTCTGAAGCACCTCTTTCTCGTGTTCCCGCTTCTCGGCCAAGTGCTTTAGGACCTCCGCTTCATGGGACTGAGGGGGGGGGGGGGGGGGGAACAGCCAGATGCAGTTACCAAGGTAACCTCCTGCACATGACAGATCTAAACTTGGCCTGCTAGGCTGGGATGAGTAAGGACTTCACTGGAGATCCCATGCATATCCATTGCCTTGTGTATGACCAGGATGACTGCATGCTTATACTTGCATTTCCGCCCAAATAAGCGACACCCCAAAACTGACCCGGGGGGGGGGCTTACCTTGCGGCGCTCCTCTGCAGCCTCCAGCTTCCTCTGGATCTCCTCCAAAGACAGGTCCTTCTTTTTTGGGGGGGACAGAGGGAACTCCCCCTTGGCGTCTGGGGCGGTGGGACTCAGAATGACTTCAAAGGCTTGGCCAGAAGCGCGCTTATCCAGCTCCTTTACCTGTATCTCTGCTGGGTGAGCAAAGACACCTGTTCACATCACGCATTCATACGAACGAGCGTGGCGCTTCGAATCTAAAATATAAAAACTCCAAAGTGTTGCCTTTGTTTGGCCATAGCTGCATGTCATAAAGGAAAGTGAGATTAAGTTGAATTTAACTTACCACTTGGGGAAGCCATTTCAGGGGAAGCGCTGTTGTACCTTCAACAAAGGATAAACAGAACAATTAGCCAAAAATTTTATATACTATCAAAAATAAAATTTTGCAGTTTTCAGATAACTATAGTCCAAAGGTGACTTCCTTTTCCTGACATCCACACAGAAATGTAAAGATCATTACTGCATGTTCATTAACAATTCGGCTACAGCTGGCGCTAATGAAGTATTGTCGGCGCCCTCTCGCGGACCTGTTTTACGACATTTCAGCGCAAGGCGTCTTTGAACTAGACTACCTGCTACAGAAATGTACATGGCGAGCTCTTAAATTAGACTATCAGTACGCCAAGTATTTGCCTACCGATTGCAACGAAATTGATGCACTCAAAACAGCAACATTAGTAATCAGCCTGCAGCTGCTGTTGAACTGTTCCTACACACCTGACATCACATAGAGCGGCAAGTTAACCGCTACCCAATGCGCCGCGCGTACGGGAAATTAACAGTCAAATAAATTTACTTTAGCCATTTCAAGCTAAAGTAATATCACACAGTGATGCATTTGCCCCACATAATCTGCAGCTAGATGATCGTACTACCACCAAAAGCGGTCAGAACCACATTCCTAAATATTAATCCGTGAACATTCTGCACGATGCTGTACGTTAAGGGGATGCTGTCTGACCGCTATAGCTTCCAGCCGCTATAATCTTTCCTTAATTGCTTGTAATTGTGGAGCCAAAACTGAATGAGATCCCACATTTCAAACTGAACCACGAGCTCACAGCGTCAGTGCAAACAAAAAACAGAGACGCCCTAAAAACAAGAGCCGTTTGTGCCGGGAGACCCATTCTGCGCGCTTTCACGGAGACGGAGTCAGGGAGAAAGCGGCGGACAAAGCGGATTTGGATTACTGTCCGAAGCAGCAGCGATGCCAGCCCGCTTTCAGCATCAGCGGCAGCCAAGCGCCAATCAAACGTCACCGGGCTGACAAACTGCGAAACCGCTCCACAGGTAAATGGGTCAATGTATGAATCCATTATACACACTATACATTGTATATACACACACTTACATACATAATTATATCACACACGTCACGCTTTATGAAACTTATCCAAGCAAGCTTTTGAGAAAGTGGCTCGCAAACAAAAGCGCAGTTGTGCGATGAACTGAAAAATCAGCCGCAAACAAAGGCGAGAGCGCCTGTGCAGTACCCCCCTCCTCTGCTAGCCAAACTGGCTTCAAGTTCAACAAAGCTAATGTTAGCTAATCGGGCAGGGGGAAAAAAAGCGTTCTTTAAAAAAAAATCCTGGCAAATTAATTTAGCAGGAGGACATTGATTTATTTAATTCAGGTGCCTCGTTATGCAAACTCCTAGAATTGATCCAATTCCCTTTGGGGGGGAAAAAAAAGCTCACATTTATTTGTCTACGACTAACCATGAACAAAAGCTAACGGTAGACCCACCCGCCTGACTGCTCAGAATTAGACGCCTGTACCTGCTGTCCTTTAGTTGAATAGGTTGTTTTATTAGGACTAAATAGTGTGCTGTCAAATATTTACAGGCCGTTTAACGACATAAAGTTGAAAACTCAAGGGTGCCAAGCTAAGAAAATGGACCAACTGGCAAAATTTAGCCAACCCCTTTACAAACTGCTTTCGTTGTTTCCGATGGCTTGAATGGCATTTCAATGGTTCACACCCAAAATGAGCCCGAGTCATTCACGTATACGCTCCTCAATCCATTATCAAGCAATATTTCGGACATCGATTACCAACAATAAACTAAATAGCGTTAGCAACTCGTTCAACTAGATTAGGCAGCTGGTTAGCCCACCCAGATAACGTTAACTTAGTTACCTAACGATAACAGTTACCGACTATAAAGACACCGTTACACCGACTACAACACACAGTGCTGGTCCGACCCAACCCACAGAAAATTCCAGGCTTATCTATTTTCACCCCCATTTTCCCCGACTGCTTGGCTACCCAACACTCAATCTCGACACCCGCCTTTTCTGACAAAGTAACCTAGCCGCCAGCTATTTAGCTGTCCTTAGATAAAAAAAAAAAAAAAATTAGCCAAGTGACTGACTTCGGTAACAAGCTTTCAAATTAATTAAATTGACATAAATATTGCCAACCGTTTAACACTAGTAATACTGATAAAATCTGAAGACCCTCGCCGCCAAGCTAACTTAAACAACCTAGCTGCTGAGCGGGTCAGCAGGCTAACGTTAAAGTATCTCCAAGTTTGCTAGCCTGCAAAATAAGCTGGCCACCCCAGGTGGATTTTGAAAATAACCATCTGCACCTGTGCTGCTAGCCAACTTAAACACACACAAATTAACGTTAAAAATTTTAACTGAATTTTTTGTTTTGCACATTATATTAATGCATTTATCATGAAAAGCACCAATGACTAGCGAGCATGCACCCAAATAATAACAGCCTACCCACCTTTAGGGTTGCGCGTGAGCTTGCTCTCCAACCGTTCTCGCGCCGATTTCTTCTCTGCCTCAGCTTTGCGAGTTCGCGCAAAAAAGGACCAAAGCAATAACGTCACAGCTGATTCTTCAGCTCCATTGGCTAGCCGTTAGAAAAAAGTTAAAACGGTCGCGTAAAACGTATCTTTGACATTCTGGGATTTGTAGTTTTTTTACTTTCAAGCCACCAAAACAAAACCACGAGGCGTGTGGATTGGAGGATGTAGCTGGTGTTTTGCAAACGCGCGAAATAGCGTTGTCGACTGTGCAGACACTTGTATGACGATGGTTTATGTTTCCTGACAGTAAACCGAACAGGCGCACGTCGTTCTTTGACACAACCATACTGAGTCTTCCTGCAGATAGTAGCTATGACCCAGATCGCGCAAAATGGGGATGTAACGTATATTTTAGCAGGCTTGCATGATTAATTATGAACCATAATTAATGTTACGACTTTATTTTTGAACACAATTAAAAGCCACAGCTTATTAAATCGCACGTAGCAAACTTTGGCTTTTTATCTGTACGAGGTGGGTAATTAATTTTCTAGTTCCCGGATACAAAACGCAAACATTACGACCCACAGACAATCTTCACTGAGAACAGAAAAAGTATAGGCATTGCCCTCGTCGCGTGTAGAGAAAGCAAATCGTAGCATGTGCGCTCTAGAAGATTATGTAATGCTCTCAAGTGCATGGAGCCAGTCGTCTGATAGAGCGGTCCTGCTTCCTCTTGCCCTGGAGAGGGAGAAAGCGGCAGATGCGGTCACGTTTATGTGTTTGTGCCTGATGAGTCTGGTTGTGTAATAAAGCTACAGACCTTGAGAGTTACTGTGCTGCCGTATTACCCCTCCCTCTTCTCTGGCCACATATTGCTATAGTATGGTACTGCATGTGGGGATTTTGGTGTGAACCACTCAGAAGTGGTATTTAGATGCTGTAGCCAAAGCTGTCCCAGCAGAATGCGGTGGGTGGGGCGTCATTGTAGGGATACCGAAAGTAGTCTTGCAATAATAGCACAGAACTTTTCGTCCAGAGAACAATGAAAGAGTTTCACAGACACGGGCTTCGAAATTTTGCAGTTGCAATTTAATTTAGCGCACAAATGAAATCAACCATTTAAGGCATGGCCTGGATGATAAAGAGGTTTATTACTTTAATGACTGGAATGCCTTAAACTAGTCTGGTGTTGCCAAACACTCAGACCACATGAGATAGGATTCTCGCCTTACAGATTGCTTCAAAGATGAAATCAAAATGCCATTTATGACTATACTTAACTGCTTTCAGGTGTAATGATAGAAACATGATGGTCTGTACTATAATTTTATGGTTCAATCGAAAATGTGTATCTGTCCAATCACAAACAACATGTGGACAACATTTCCTCTTTTAAGTAGCCAGCCAAGTAACCCTGCTGTCAGCAACATCATGTCAAGTGGTTATTTTCATTGACTGTCTGAAATGGTCTGGCTATTCCTCTTTCACAACAGTGTAAATACTGACCCATTCATTTCTGAGCTTGAATGTTTCAAAGCGGTGGAAAATACATATGTTGCTCAGCAGAGTGTGGAAATATGGCCGTTTCTGGATCAACTGGTTATCCACGAGCAGGACACAGAGGGATCTGCGGTGAAGTAAGCCGGCGGTTCGTTAGATAAATTATGTCATTTCTGCACGGAGAGTCTCTGGAGACTGGTGCAGTCATAGAGGCCTTTTTCCCATCAGCAATACCCTTCCCCCACCCCCTTTGGGTAAGTCTGCACTGAGAAACATTTCATCCAGGATAACAGGATGCCTGGCACCCATGGGTACCTCTCTGAACATCCTCAGTAGCAGCGGCCATTTTTGGAGAAGAAACGAGGATCAGCTTTATTGTTAAAAACACACCCGCGGGGTTTTCGGTCCGGCCTATTCCAGGGTGAATTCTAAAAAGGAGTTTCTGAAATCTCTTTCAATAGTTCCTCGTCTTTTATTCACACACCTCGGGAGATCTGTGAGCTTTCATCAGTGCTTGTTTTTGGTTTTAGGGGCCTCCTGACACAGGAAGAACCTGGTTGGCGTGCTGGCTCAGAAGGCAAGGTATGCTATAGCTAAGACAGTGTTAGCATTGGGGATGTTTTTCTCCTTTATGTGGACAGGCAGATGACGACTCTGTCCCACTATGAATAGCACTGATCACATGATCAGATGGCTGGATCATATTGAACAAAATCATTGTATATCATGTTCATTTATTTTCACGCATGGTTAATATCCAGATCAGTTTGAAGTGTATGGACTTGGACTTTTCAGGCGTTACTGAAGTGTACAATCCTAATGCCCTAAGGAGCTCTCCGCATTGCTGGCCCATGTTATCATATAAAGCCTGTTTGTCCTGTTTTCCACATGTTGAGACAACGATATTTCGTTATACGAGCAACTGCCATCCAGTTTATGCCTTTGTTTGCCTCACCTGCTCTATCTTTGGATAGTATGACACCCCCCCCCCCCAATTCCACCCCCATATCTCCCTCCCTCCCTTCCATCTGGTTGCTTCAGGGCAGGGGTCAAAAAGGCCATCTCCCCACCCCCTTTTCCTCCTCTACAAATCACCCTCATTCAGGTGCCTGGGGTCAGAACACAATGTCGACTCATAACCCCCCCCCCCCCCCCCCTTACCCCCCGGGACCAGACCATGGAGGTCAAGCTAAAACAGAAACAAAACAGAGAAAAAAATAAAACCTCATTGATTCTAATGGCCTAGTAGGGTCTCCATCAGGTTCAGGCCACGGCCTTGAGTGGCAGCTGCCCCACATGCCCCATTGTATGCACTAATGAGAGGAAATGGGTTGCAAACACATCCACACACTATCTCCCTTTGTGTCAGGATCTACAGTACCAGTCAACAGTTTGGACACAACTTTTATTCTTTATTTTTACTATTTTCTACATTTTAAATTAATAGTAAAGACATGAAAAACAAATGGAATTATGCAGTGACAGAAAAGTGTTAATCTAAAATATAAGATGTTTGATTTTCTTCAAAGTAGCCAAAAGAGTAGCTACTCTTTTCAAAGTAGCCATATAATATTTCTAAAAACATGTTTTTTTGGAAAGTAATTCATACATAGGCATGAACTTTACAATTTATATGTGCGTGAGAAACAAATTTCAAGCATTTAAGCATAAGTCTTTAGATCAAAGTGTCTTTGAATGCATGTTTCCCATTATCTTAATCGGCTGTGTCCAAACTTTTGACTGGTACTGTATGCCGGGTCTGCCAGAGGCCAATCACAGTGCGGTGATCAGCCAGGATGGAGATTCACTGGCAAACAGCAGCAGTGCATGAACCTATTAAACCCGCTCTCACAGTGGAGTGAGCCGAGCCGAGAGTGGAGGGAGAGGGGGAGCGGTGTGTGTGTGTGTGTGTGGGGGTTGAGCTGTGCGAAGATGTGTTTTCCTTGTCGTAGACCTCAGCCATCGTCTCCGATCCCTCTGAGGTCCCGTCTCACGGATGGCTCTGCTCATTTGTCGTCTCGCGTCAGCGTCTGGGGGGAGACTGCAGGCGCGCAGGAGCGCTTTCTGGGGAGCGTGTCCACAGGGGCCCCGGGGTTGCGTAACACCGTCCCGTCCTCGACATAAGTTTCGTTTCATCAATTAGCAATGCCGTGCTATCCGGCGAGTATCGCAGTCATGCAGCTACAAGCAGAACGCCTCTGAGTTAAGTAAAATGACCTGAGGTACTTCTGCTAGAGCAGGAGGCGGGGTAAGAACAGCAGTGTGTGGGACTGTGGACGTGATGTTTTCTGCATCCTGTTAAAAGCCTGTTTTTCAGCATGGCTGCAGGAAGGAAGCACTGTATGCACTTTACTGGGGGAGCCGACAAGAGCGAGATTTAAATCCATCCGCAGTACGCTTTCGATCTGAACTTTCGACGCTGAAATTAATCAGACTTATGTAATGTACACGGCTCACACCACCACAGCGCTATAAGTTCATTGGTCAATGTAGCGTGTACAAAAAATCCGTAATCATTATCAAATGTCACTTAGGGTTGTGATTCGGACTTAATGACAAAACTGGATCGATTTGACCGGATCGGGGGCTAAGTCTGGGATGCCTGTGTGAGATGTGCGTGTGTACTCATTTTCAGATGCGGCTGGATCTCCCTGGGTGCGTTCAGAATAGAGGTCATACTGGGAATATAGAATCCAGCCATCGCCAGCCGCTCTCATTCCCTGGTATCAAACTCTCAGTTCAAAACAAAGCGATGCCCCTAGGAGATGGTCTCATAGCAACTGACGTGGAAGTATGTTCCGTGAGGCTGACTGTACGGCAGGCCTCGGCAGTGACATCAGCACTGGCAGTTGGAGCTGCACATGTCTATAGCCATCCTCATGTCCCTTTAGCTTTATTTTAATGCAAGTGTTATCCATGTGGCTGTCCTGATTCACCAGCATTTTGAAATCCAGGTGGTTAAATATAGCTACCAATTTCTCTCTGTCACAATCTTTTGCCTTCAAACAGAGAAATGTTATATAAAAGGTTTGGAGAGATGGGAGATGGGGGTGTGGGGGTTGTTGGAATCAAACAAAAGTGAAGTCCTTAGGAAGCTTTGACAATTCTTGTGGTATTTTTAGCATCGCTCTCAAGCTTCAAAGCGCCGTTTGTGTTATTTACAGCAGGACCTGAACTTTACACAAACAGCAGGTCTAAACCACTTTTGCTCGAGGGAAGCAATTTAGCATTCTGAATATTTTAAGCCAAATCCTTCCCTATTGTCTCGTAGCTGTTGCTGCGAGTCGGACTCACCCCAGGGTCTGACTGTTGGGTGATTAATTAGTGTTCGAGGACCTCCATCTATCTTGTTGTGATTATGCTGGAGATCTTTACACACATCTGAACAACATCCTGCAGGCTATCACAGGTCAAAGGCAGCACGAGATGTTTATGTGATGCAGTAATCTTTGCGATGAGAACATCAAGTCGATGGCAAAGGATTGTCAAATCTCTTGGCAGGCAGCGAAGCTGTTCGTGTTGTTGTTTTTATTTAGTTTTTTTTCTTGGCTGATGCTAAGGCAGTTCTGTAATGATACATCAGTATCACACAAAATCTCTTAAAATGTTAGTTTGCATATCAATCGGTTCCACAGCCATGCAGCTGAATACATTGTTACCAGATTGTTGCCAAATTTGCAGAGAAAAATGTTACCAGAGTGCCTTCCAAAATTAGATATTTGTCAACAGAAGTCACTATGAACAGAGCTGCTGGTTATTCAGAAGGAAAGAGCTTATGCTAAATTCTCTTCAGCTGCAGGCACTCAGGTATGATCCATGCATTAAACAGGTTCTGTTTCTTATTACTATTCAGTTTTGTGGTCCCACTTTTCATTAAGTGGCTCTGATACATGTTTATACTGTGCTTACAGGGTTACCATTGCACAGTGACTACTATGTGTCACATTGTGGTTGTTTTACAAGTGTAATTAGTTACACAAGCTACCAACAGGTATAACAATAGTAAGTACAATGTAACACCATGTATATACACAGCAGTTATGCTGTATCTATGTAGACACAGTGTAAATACTCTTACAGGTGTACTCTGCCTCACTTGTAAGTTGCTTTGGATGAAATCGTCTGCCAAATGAATTAATGTAAATCTGCAGGTATTTGAACAGATTTGAACTGTTGAATGGGACCAGTCAAATGATAATGCAATCAAGTGACTGGGTTGGTAAGTCTGGACCTGGGGAAGAAAATGTCAAATCAGCGGCACGGGTTGTTGCATTTTCAAGCCAGAGCACTGGCTACGGAGAGACGGAGAGTTAAGCTCCACTCCTCTGTCCCTCGCGGGACCTGCTGTCCAGACGGACAGCTACACCGTCTCCACCCCCACCACACCAGCCTCCCCCACCCCAAACCTCCCCACCTACCGCCGCTCGGATTAATCTTGTTTGGGAAAGTGCGCAATCTGTGCAGCACCCAGGGGGACGGGAACAGATGGCACCAGAGGCCGGGCCGCCCCAAAGTCTCTCACACTGGCTGCGCCTCAGGCCAACCACGCGACAAAGGCGGGCGGGGAAGGGAGGCGCGTACACCACCCCCCCCCCTCCCCAACTCCCCCAGCCCCCGCTGGGGGGGACACCCCGGCAAAGCCATCAGGTGCAGCAGTGACATGTGTGGCAGGGGTTTTGGGGGGGGGATGGGGGGCAGGTTAGGGGGGGCAAGAGGTGATGAGGAGAGAGGAGGAGAAGGGGGGAGGGGGGAGAGGAGGATTACATGACTGGTGTTTTTAGTTTATTGTTTTTTTTTTTTGCCTGATTGCTTTTCACCCGCATTATGCTGGGGGAACAGAGCCCTAGATGTCGCCAAGTGGTCAAGTGCAGTAATCTTATCTGAGAGAGGATTAATATCCTTGTGCAGCTGGTTCATTCAGCGTCCAAGTCAGCACAGAGCAACAAGCTAAACACGCCTTTTTGATAGTATGTTCAGTTTTAAAATGTGTACGATCAGGAGTTTAAGATACATCCTTATAATGACTTAGCGCCCTCTGTTAAGCTCCCCTAGTGTTTTTCTGTGTGAGTGGTTTAGGGCCGGACAGTAAGAAGCAGCAGGCACCTCAGAGTTCAGCAGCGGGAGCCTTGCTTTGATTTCATCATAGAGGCAAAACAATCCCCCTGCACCACAGCTTTGGAGAATATCGAGATAGTTAATGAGTCTGGCTGCACTCAGCGCCTTGGGGTGATGCCCAGTAATTAGAAGTGTGTGTGTGTGTGTGTGTGTGCTCGCCCATGTGTGCGTGGGCACGTGTTTCTTTGTGTGAGCAATATGTTCACCACACAGCAACGGCTGACACGGAGGCTGTCGACTGAGGTCACATGACCACACGCTGGTTAGACTGTTGTGTGACTGTTAAGGAAGTGGGATCAGCCGTATAGAATTACTGGACTGATTGCAATGTTCCCCTGGCTGTGCCGCGCTCGGCTCTCTGTAATATCACACCGGGAGTCACGATTCTGTGCAGCCTCCGTGGTGCCTGCACATATTTCCCCTGTTGCATCTCTCCTCTCTGCTTAAACAAAATGTAATAAACGTTAAATATTAACAAACAATGAAACCAAACGAAGCCCGTCTGGAGAAGATCTTGACACATGCCATTCCTGTTACCCTAGCTCTCGCCATGGAAACAGAACAAAAAAGGTTTGGATTCTGCCAGAGGTGCAAACGGAAAACAGTCGAAACAGAAAATGAAAGTTAATTGAGACGGGGGCGCCTGCGTGGGGACGTATTTCGGCTTTATTTAAAGGCAGAAGAAAAGCAACGGTTTTGCCGTTTCCTGCTCCTCCCTGGGCTCCCTCAGGCATCTCCCCTGTTATTCCCCGAGCCGCTGAGCTCCTGCCAGTACGGGCCTCTCCGGTGCTTCAGGCCTGTGGCTGTGAACTGGCTCTCTCTGGTACTACAACAGTAAACAACGGCGGCCTCACGCCCAACAACTCCCCCCCAACCCCCCCCCCCCCCGCGCCTCAGCAACTGCTATGTCGAAGCAAGAGCGCGGCAAATTACTTCTTCTATTGAACCGGGCCAACAGTGACCCGAGGGCTGGGCCCGTCTTATTGGTACAGTGTGACTCTACAACAGGGGGCGATTCCAGTCCTCAAGGACATCAGGACAATGTGATTTTACAGGCGTTTAATACCTGGAGTGTGCGGTTTCATAATGCGCTCGTAATTTCACTCCAGTGTTGTAGACGCGTATTATCTAATGTTTTAACAACAACATCAGGATGCATTACCGTCAGAATGCGTTACCATCAGAGAGCACCACGGCGACAGGGGGGAAACCATGGTGATGCTGTCAAGGGGTGGGGTGGGATCCTGTATCCCTCACGAGCTGACAAGGTGTATGTGGAGTAGAAATACTGCTTTTCCCTGCCATTTTCACCCATCATTTGAGGCAGATAAACAAGAAGCTTTAGTATCTAATGTTGTAGATACATACTACACTCTACAACGTCGCAATAATGTGATGTGTGTGGTATTGGCAGGTATCTCAACAAGCTCAGGGAACACAGCCTTCAGATAAGGTATTGCAACCCCCTGTGTCTGGCAACATGAACTACTTTTACGTCACATTTTAGGGTCTTAGCGAGTGCTGTTATAAAGGGCGACTCACAGACCAAGGGCATAAAGGTGCAGGTAAGGAGGTCAGAAAAACGGCTGCACCCGCAGAGCTGGACAGAGCACATCCGAGCATGTGTCAGCCCGCCGTGAAAAACCAGGGGAGAGGACAGGAAGAGCGGCCGAGGCGCGATTACGGGCGTCCGCTGAGTTCGAGAGGAGCATGTGACTGCACGGGGCGAGCTCTCCGGCTGCCTCCCCACCCTTCTCCTCCTCCGCCAGCCCGACAGCGGCAGCCAGCAGCGCCTGTGACGTCACGGCGTTACATAACCTGCCCCCCCACCCCCCACCCCCCAAGACACACACGCTCACATGGTACGCTCACATACGCACACACGGCTCCGACACGTATGCCAGCATGTAAATGGGGAGGGACACCCCAGGGCGTGGGGGTGAGCTAACGAGCTGTACCCAGCTCACCCTTTCTGTTCCGTATTCAAATGAGGCCCCTGCAAGCCGAGGTGTTCCCCTCCATTCCCACGGCACGGACGCAATTTCTTCATTTGAATGTGGCAAATCCGCTACGCCTCCTTTGTCTTTGAGGGGGAGGACTCTGAGGAGAAGTCTTTGATGTGGAAATGCCTGAATACTAACTGGCTCATTACGAGCCGTTGTGTTCGCGTGTGACTTTTATTTTATTGCAGATGCGAGCCGCAGTCATGGTGAGCGTGCTAGCGCGGCGCTGCTAAATGGTGTCGTTAAATGGTTAATTCGGTGTCTGGCATTTGTTTGCTAAGATGAGTGCAATTAGAATATGGGCCAGCGCTTCATTGACTCTCTCCCCCGATCCATTAAGTCCTAATTGGCTCATGAATAATTAACTTCCTATTTGGAGACCGACCCAGCTAATGAATAACATTCTCAAAACATTGCTGTGACGTTGTGGCAGTCGGCTGTTGTTGCTTTTATTTGCTTGATTGTTTTCTCTGTGTGACTTTTGTGGTATGAAAGTACAATGTACTGGGCAGTGCTCTTTTCAACCTCACCCCAACTTTAAATAATTCATCCTCCTCAGCCACGCCCTGTTCACATTGAGTGCCTACAGTTACTGCAGGAAAATGAATGAGCCAAATATTTGCCTTATGCTGCACTTGGAGTGCACTTGGAACAATACATGACAAAAATTTATATGCTGGTCATGGATTTTTGTTTATTCACATTCTGGCTTGATAAGCTCCCAGGTCAGATCTGCTCCTGGTCTGTTCCTGTAATGGTTGGAATGTGCTTCCCAGGCCAGTGTGTGAACTTGTGTGAGAATCCTCACTGAACCCCGCAGAGACACACAGATGAACCCTCTGATGCGGTTTGATCTGAGGGAGGAGACGTGGGCCGCTCTCTCTGACTGACTGTAGCTGGTGCCCAGGGCTCTCTTGTGTCACAATCCCATTAGCGGATGTCTGCGCCTTACGTAACTTCCACACGCCACTCCGACTGGCAGCCCCGAAAGGTTAACGGCCGACCCCGTCTTCATTACGAGGAGCAGACTCATCTTTCACTCCCGGGATGAGGCAGGCTGAGTCTTCGGAGACCAGAATCACAGCAGCATTCCTTCAAACAAGGTCACGCCTGCCGGAGACTCGCTAAGCTGCTGTGGCGTAAAGATTAAAATAAGTCAGTGACAGCCAGCACTAATGGCAACACAGTGTCACAGACCCAGATTTGTAAGAATGTGTAAGAATTTCAGAATGAAAACCCAGCGTTGGCAAAAGCCGAGGCACCCCTCTGAATTGTGTCTTGCCAAAAAATTGGAAAAATAAATAAATGATGTAATTAAAGTGATACAATCTGATGATGCTTGAATGCTGTTGTGCATGCACTGACTGGTCTGGGGGTGTTGTTAGCCTGGTCTGACACTGTTTGCTCATATATCCTGACTTCTCTTGTGCTAGAAGTCGCTCTGGATAAGAGCGTCTGCTAAAAAGAATGTAATGACTTAATTTAATGTAACAATCTCATGCCGTGCTCAGTATACCAGTCTACACCCATCTTTTAAGGTATAGTTTCAGAAGCGGTGCAAGTTCAGCACGGAGAACAGTGACTCTGTACAGGGCTTTGGCACAAACGAAGCTCGGTGCTATTCTATTTCACATCGAGTTCTCAAATATAGAACTGACACGATTTACTTAGTTCCGCGCGAACCCAAAACCCGGCGGCTCCTCCCTCCCTCCCTCCCTCTTTTCCTGTCGTTGGTCCTGTGGAAAAATACAAAACGGGGTCTTGGAAGAATTTGTGAAAGGATGCTGGCTGATTCGGTCCCGATCCTGGCAGCTGCCTCAGACAGCACAAAGGAGAATAGCCGATATCAGCTGCCCGGCCTCTCCGGGCCAGAGCGGCTCGCTAGGAACAAAAACAAAGGAGCCAATTATAAGACGGGAAAGGAGGGGAAGGCTGAGGCCAAGCGGAGAATTACGCAGGCGGTTCAGAGCTCGTTCCCGGGTAACGCTGCTCTTTCAGGCTGGCCCGTTAATCTTTTAATGTCTCGCTCTTCCCAGAGGACATAGCTTATTCATCGTACGGTCTTCCAGTCGAGCTTCCCAGGGAAGCATTGATCAACGGCTGCTTTTCTCACGCGCCTCAGCTCCACCTGTAGAGCCACCTGGGCCTCTCTCAGGAAGACGCGCAGGTTCATGGCGTACGCACTTGAGGTGTGCTCTAACTGGTGTGCGTTACACATGACCCGATGTGACTTCCTATTAGGAAATATATTTTTCAACTCACTTCATTATGATTGGCTAGCCTGGATATCTGATCTAGCTTCTGATGCCATTTCAGGTCATTTTCAGCTGCCCGTATCACTATGAGCATTTCCATTTCTTTTGCACCCTCCTCCCACAAGCCCCCTGAATGTGAGATGTTTTTTGCTACCTTTTTAACTTTGATACAGCAACGCTTCCTGCTATTCACTTCCTGTTCTCATTAATGTCATCACGGTAACAATAGGGCCTACGGTCAACTCACTGGAAGGTGCTTCCTGTCAGAAACCTGAGTTGAGTCTCGAGTCCATCAAAGGAAGAGTGCCAGATTGGTGCGATCCACGGTGTGAACACTCTGCATGCATGATCGACTCAGAATAAACAGCAATCTGCAGGAGGCTCTGGAGTGGTCCATAGGGGCTCGTGTGGAAACACTCAGTGACTGTCAGGAAAAAATAAGGCACATTGTGGTCAGAAACAAGAGCTGTGTCAGCAACTGACTAGAAGACGACGGGCAATTTCAGTCATGGGGGTGGAAGTGCCTGCTGGTGTTGGTGACGACTAATTTTTTATTGTTTTGATTGAAGTGGTTATCTGCTCTGGCAGCCGGTTCATCTGGTGTTCCAGCCTGTCTCTCACATGTGCTGATGTAAAGATGGCCTCTGATGTTAGCGGCATGTCCATTTTCTGTGTTTGAGGAACATGCATCGTGCCCGCACACTGATTCTTTGTCAGTGGCAGAATTTTGTGCTTTATGGTACAGCTCCAGAGGGGAAATTTTCTGAGGCTGTCTCCTGGGCCAGCGGCGGGTTCTCCAGTTTTCTCTTTAAACAATCTGGGCGCGGAAGCTGAAGAAGAGTAGGCCAGCTGTGGCAGTATCAGGTGGTTTTGCGGCCCATCTGGAGCGCTAACCCGCACTCGCTGGAGCCTCTCAGGACCAGCGTCTGAAGGCCTGATTTATGCCGGGCTGAGAGAGACTGTTTTCAGACCGCTACGAGCAGCAGCGACCTGTGCCTCCGAGCCTTGTAAAGGACAGATGGCTGTGTGTCCCAGGCAATACACAGGAGAGAGATAGGGAGAGCTGCTCTTGACTGAAGCACTTACATTACATTACATTATTGTTATTTATCAGATGCTCTTATTTACATTTACATTTATTCATTTAGCAGACGCTTTTATCCAACGCGACTTACATAGGTTACACTTCTTTACAATGTCATCCATTTATACAGCTGGATATTTACTGAGGCAATTGTGGGTTAAGTACCTTGCCCAAGGGTACAGCAGCAGTGTCCCAGCGGGGATCGAACCGGCAACCTTTCGGTTACGAGTCCTGCTCCTTAACCACTATGCTACACTGCCGCCAGAGCAGTTATTATCCAGAGCAACTCGCACAGGTTGCAGTTCTGTCCATTCACACAACTATAGATTTACTGAGGCAGTTGTGGGTTAAGTTCCTTGACCAAGGACACAGCAGCAGTGCCCCAGAATTGAACCAGCAACCTCTCAGTTCCCAGCTCTGCTCCTTACCACCATACCACACTGTTTGCCATTTGAATCCTTTCTTGGAAATGAACGTAGACTACTTCTTGTAAAATGAATGTCGACTGCTTCACTTAACCCGAACATCCAGCCGTAGAGATGGATAATGTATGTGGAAGCTGTTCTAGTTGCTGTGGGTGTGGGCATTTGCTGTGTAGGTGAATAATGTAAAAGGGGGCAGGGGTAACACAACACTTGCCACATCAGGATGCATTAGCATCACAGAGCACCATGGCGACATTGAAGAAACCATGTCGATGATGTCAAAGAGGAGGGGGTGGAATCCTGTATCCCTCAAGAGCCGTAAGCACAGCAGCCAATAGTAATCTGACAAAGTGTATGTGGAGTAGAAAGCCTGCTTTCCCCTACCATTAGGGATAAAGTGTAAAACAATGTACAGATTTGGGAAGATCGACAACAGGTGCTGTTTGTCTTGCATTGACAGTTAATTCCTCCATCAATAACAAACAGCTTGTGATTGGAGAGCTGGCTATCTGAACTGTGCTCATATCCAATAGGTACACTGCTAATCTGTTGGAATGAACCTCTAGCCAGTTCAGACTTTGGTGTGATACTCACTGACAGGTTTTTACATAGATTGCTGCCGGGGTACCATGGTGTGAAAATCCAGTGCAGGTAACTGACACAGGAGTTTTACACCTCCTGTACCCGAGACAGCTCTCAAGGTCCACTGATTTTGCAGCATACTATGACAGTATTTCCTGTATACACAGCATTTTAAATAGGAAAAATGGAGGTGCGTTTTTGTGAAAACTTTCGGTGCGCAACTTCATTCAATAACAGGCAAAACCGTAAATAATGGAACAACTATTTTATTCCTATGTATCCTGCCATTCCTCTCTGATTCTCCAAATCTCTTTTTCTATTCTAAATCTATTTCTCAAAATTTATTTTGCAATCTTGTCTTGTGAGTCAATGTAGTATTATTTAAACAGTACCAAGCAACTTTGGCAACTGGTTCCCCTCACAGAGGTCATGTGTCTCCTCTCGTGACCTGTAGGGGCCGCCTGCGGCCTCTTCAGGCTGTATGACTCACATTATGATTGTTTTATGGTACTTTCCCATGTAACCACCATAACTGATTGCACCTCCAAACGTGCTCAGTAATACGAATACTGAGGCAAATGTGAAACCTGAGCAAACTGGGGGTACATTCGATCGCCAGCCGTCTCTCAGCGTCGTGAATTTTACAGACCAGTTCTCTCATAAGCAGAGTCCGGGCAGGAAGCACTCTGCACTCATTTTCAGGAAAGGATTCTCATGCCGCCTGCACAGAAAAATCAATTGACAATAAAAATACTTCCTGATCCAATTACTTAAAGCTGCTAGCTGTTTATTTTAAAATATGTATGAGCGATTCTGCATTCCCTTTATTAGATCAATATAGAGAATTGATAGCATTAATGCAATACTAGTTTATAACTTGGCACAGATAGACTGCCAGGTCTGGTTACACTACAGGAATGCACACAGTCACATAATGCCCTGAATGACAATTCTATAAACGCTCTCTCAGTTCTACAAAAGCGCTCTCAAGATTCTAAAGCAACTGCTGCACTCTGCAGAAGGCCCGCTGAAGTATCGCCGCGGTAGAAAGCGAGGGGTGAGTAACAAGTTTGGTTTCACTTTGGTTAGAGCTACATGCTGCACTTGTAGCAGCTGAAGAGAGTGCGAGCTTCCTGCCTACACTGTGTTTGCCTGGACTGTGCGTCAGGCTTTATCATTTCAGCTCCCTGGAGGATCACCAGTGTTACAGTGCTTTCAGTTCACTGAGGGGCTCACTGTGGAGCCTGTAGTTTTCATGCGCTCGGAGCAAGCAGAGGCACATGACAGACCACAACTGCCTTGCTCATCCCCGCCCCACACACACACCTAATGGTGCAATAGGCTGTTGTGCAACTGCAGAATGGAATACATTTGAAAAACATTTTACTTGCTGATTGGTTTCTACAATCAAATCATGACGACTGTTAATTAGTAGAACAGGGCTTATTCACTGTGTCAAATGTAGGCCTACATTACCGCCCCAGTTTAGCTTTCCTGCGCTGTCTCTCAAAATGGTGGATCTAAACATACCAGCTTACGTTTACGCTGTCCCCAGAAGCACGTAACGCCAAGCAAATTTCCATAGTCAAGTCGCTATCCGTAAATTACTCCTGTGGATTTCAAATTTCCCACCATAAACTGAGGTTCTTACCCAAGGACTTGACCTTAATAAATATCACTTTATAATCACAACCCCAGAATTACAACGCAGCACATGTATGGCTTCCAAGCAACATGAAGGAAAACAAGGAAAACAATTTCTTACACCTTTCGTAGCTTTGCGAGACGCCAGAGGGTGAAACATTCCGGTGGAATTCCGGGTGTGAAATGTTCCTCAGTATGTATTCACCACAGGGAATCATGGCTGTATTTTTAGGAAAAAAAAATTGAATCACAACTTAAATATTGGCCACATTTCTGTTCTTCTGTTTTACCTTAAAGTGTTTGGAGAAAATAATATTTTCCATGCAGTTCCTCTCTCAGTGGCATTACTGACTGCTCCGATCGTGGAGCAAGAAGGCTCAACCAATGTCTTCCTGGTGATTGAGCTGAGAGGACCCCATGGGCAGACCTGGATGGGGAAGCAATGTGAATATCTCCACAGATGCTGAAAGCAGCCTTGTTTTTCAGTCTTTACTGATGTAAACTGTACTTCAACTACCATGCAGCCGGACAGAAATTCAATGTGAAGAGAGCAGCGCGGGCAGTGTGCCGTGTGTTTGCATGCATAGTATTCGGGCAGGGATTTACAGGGCCGAATGGGTGAAACGGCGAATCCGTCTTGTGTGAGTAATCAAATGCAGCTCTTACTCTGTGATTGTTTGTGTCATCGTGTTTGTGTGAGTGGCTCAGTGCCAGTTTAAAGCAATGAAGATGGAGAGCAGCCAGGTCACGTGGTGGCTGGCTCACACACGAGTGTCATCCTCGGCTGACAGGTAGGTGGAATGATGATGTCACTGTTTTTCATCCAAGCAGTCTGTGTATGTGTGTGTGTGTGTGTGTGTGTGTGCGCGCGCTTGTCTGTGTTTGTGTGAGTATGTGTGTATGTATGTATGTATGAGTGTGTGTGTGTATATGTGTATGTATGTATGCATGTGTGTGCGTGTGCGCGCGTGTGTGTGTGTGCGCGTGCGTGCGTGTGCGTGTGTGCGCGTGTGTGTGTGTGTGTGCGTGTGTGCGCGTGTGTGTGTGCGTGTGTGCGCGTGTGTGCGTGTGTGCGTGCGTGCCGTAGCACAAACCTCTCATCTCTGTCCTGACGTCAGCCATCAGTGCTGTGTTCGGATGCCTGGTGGGCCGCAGGATGAACTTCACTTGCTGGCAGGAATTCCCACAGGGGAAGTGCAGAAAGCACTCTGGATTACTTATCTGCTTTAAAGAGCTGCTGAAAGTGTTCTTGATCTTTCAGCAGGAAAAATGAGGGGAGGGGGTGCCATGCACATTTTGGAAGGCATGTTTTTTGACAGAGACCAAGCAGTGCCCAGCTGAAAGACGCTGCTATTTCTCCTTACCAATCACTGTAAATAATACCTCTGACCTATCTGAAGCATTTGTGTGAGACACTAGCGTGGTAGACTGAGCGCTGTCTCAGGTCACACGCCACCCCCGTAACGGGTGGCCAGTTTGCTATGCCACCTCCTCCACCTTTGGATCCCCTGAACACTCCCATTAGCGGGGTGTTAAGTAAGCAACAATCAGGTGAGTGGCCAGCAGCCGGAGGCGTGGTCACTGCGTTTGGTCACCGTCGGCCATGCCCTCTGCAGCCTCTGTGCCAAAGGAGTGTGTATGTGTGTGTGTGTGTGTGTGTGTGTATGTGTGTGTATGTGTGTGTGTGTGCGTGTGTGTGTGTGTGTGTGTGTGTGTGTGAGAGAGTGTGTGTGTGTGTGCGCGCATGTGTGTGTGTGTGTGTGTGTATGTGTGTGTGTGTGTGTGTGTATGTGTGTGTGTGTGTGTGCGTGTGTGTGTGTGTGTGTGTGTGTGTGTGAGAGAGTGTGTGTGTGTGTGTGCGCGCATGTGTGTGTGTGTGTGTGGGCCCCCCAACAGCAGTGACAGCACTTCACAGCGGCGGCGCTTGTTGCACAGAGTGAACGCAGCGTGTCCCTCTTAAATAAAAGATCACGGTTACGTAAGGCTTTTCCACCAAGGCCCGTCTGAACTAGCGCCACAGAGAGCACCGAGAGTGTCTGGCCGTGTCTCCTTCGTCTGGTCTGTCCGCCTTGGCTCCTCTCTTTCTCTCCCTCCCTCTCTTTTCTCCTTCGTCCTTCAGTTTCTTTCTCCCTCTGTGTCCTTCTCTCTAGAGCTCAAGTTCATGTGGGTTCTTCCACTGCATTCTAAGTCACATGCCGTAAAGTTAACAGAACAGCAGAGCAGCCATGACATCATGCATGAACATGATTTACTATATTTAGAAGGGGGACGTAACAGACCATATGTACAGACCATCAAAAACATAATTTTTTTTATTTGGGTGTTACAACGAGCATTAATTAATTAACGAGAAAACAACACAATGATCATCTAATGAAATCCACTGCCCTCAGAGACGGTGGCAGCAGGACCAGTCATAAATCTTAATAAACCTCCCTTCTTCTCTCTTTGTCTCTCTCCATCCCTCCCTCCCTCTCTTTTCCCCTCCCTCTCTCTTTCTCTCTCTCTCCCTCCTGAGATGCCAGGCTGGCACGTTGGTCTGCACGTGCGGAGTCCTCACTCACACACACACACACACACACACACACACACACACACACACACACGCGCGCGCGCACGCACTCGCTCTCTCGCCTGGTCCAGCGCTCACCGGCGCCCCCTAGCCAGCCACGCCATCTCCACGGCCTCCGTCCGATCTTCCCCCGATCAATACTGGCACCCGCCCCAGTTCCAGGAAGGTGGCTGTGTCAGTCCTCACTTCCCAGGATGCTGAGGCAGGACGCAGTATTGACCAGCACGCTGGTGTTGACAGGAACGTTTCATTTGAACACCAGTGCAGGCTACGCCCCCCCCCCACCCCATCCCCCATTTCTGCCCGTCCGCCTCAGTAAAGGTCATCTTTCACTTGTAGTTCCTTCCGCCCTCTGGTTTTTCATCCCTGGTGTCATGTCGAAGGAACATAAAAACATTTCAAAACGTCTTTTGCTCGGGTTCATTCGGACAGAGCAGTTATTTTGCCCTTTTCCCCTGTCTGTGTCTTTTTAGGATAAAACACAAATCTCTCCCATCCTAAAGTATCCTGTCCCCATTCGCCTTCCCTTGCCACCATGGACACGCCCTAATTGAGCGCCTCATATGGAGAGCAATCGTTTCACTGCACAAACAGTCCCAGAGAACAGTTTAATTGGTACACAGCATGCATGTATTGTAGGTTCCTTTTGCAGCTGTGGGTAGGACGCTGTTTATTTTTAGCTCCTGCTATTACTTCAGTCCATGCATCCATCCTCTTCCCTGCCCCCCCCCCCCCCCCCCCCCACCCTCTCCCCCGCTGGCAGTAGTCACGTTCAGTGACTGAGTTCCCTATCCTCTGGGAGCGAGCACTGTACCAGTTTAACTGTCACAGTGCGGTACCGTGCTTGACATCTCTCCCAACATGCTCTGGGTTTTCAGAATGACTCTGGGAGCATAAACGGTAACCTGATCAAATCTTCTCACAGGGGTAGGTTGCCAGGGAAACAGGTTACTTAGCAACCGCAGCAGCGACGGTTCTACCTTGCCAGGCTAGTTGTTCGTGTGTGAGCCTGTAGATAGGAGTTGGGTGGAGTGAACACGTGTGTGTATGTGTGTGTGTGTAGGGGGAAGTGGTGGTGTCTGGTGGTGTTGTGGGAAGTGGGAGGGGTGTCTTTACTCGCATCACTTTCAGATGGGAATTGTGAGCTCCATCCAAGGCTGGTCTCCATGGCAACGGGGCGTGCAGACACAAAGCCAGACAGAGTTGTAGCGACGCCTTTGAAAACGCACCAGGCAGGGCCTGCCTGCCTGTGTGTGTGTGTGTGTGTGTGTGTGTGTGAGAGAGAGAATGTGTGTGTGTGTGTGTGTGTGTGTGTGTGTAGGTGTGTGAGACTATGTGTGTGTGTGTGTGTGTGTGTGTGTGAGAGAGAGACTCTGTGTGTGTGTGTGTGTGAGTGAGACTCTGTGTGTGTATGTGTGAGACTCTGTCTCAGTGCCGGGTCCTCATTGTGATGCAGGGGTCGTACGCTGGAGAGGCAGGTGGCAGCTCCAGCTCACCCTGCCAGAGTGCATTCCTATAAATAGACAGTTTCTAAAAAAGCGGGTGGGCGGACCACTTACTCATGAATTAAACGCTGGGTGGAAGTACTAGACCTGGCTCATGCATCAGGTTCTATTCAATGCAGCAGGTACTTAATGTGCTAGACCACACATCAAATTAGACCTTAAGGGCTGTCATACAGGGCATTCACATTACACACTTCTGGCATGTGGTGCCAATATGCCATATATGTGTAAAATAAATAAACATGGATATAAATATATGTATGTATATATGTATGTATGTGCGTATATTTGAATATATTTTGCGTTATTTTGATTCTGAGCGATGTTGTGCTGCCTCCTCAGATAAGAAGGTCCTTTCATTACATCCTGCTGGAGGGAGAACCAAGGCTGGGGTTATTATCATTATTTATTTAGCCAATGGACTTTCTCATCTATCATGAGTTATAAATCTCTTATGGCGAGGTACATACACACATCATAAAAGCTGCAGGAAGAAGGCAGTGGGTACAGACTAGCAAGTAGCATGTGCACCATAAAGCACCAAACTCAAAACCAATCAGATTCAAGCTATAAAAAATTCTTTACAGGGATCTGAAGGTAAACATTTCCTATTCTCACAGCACCGAAGGCACCAAACAAAGAACTGTAAGAGGGCCAACAGGAGGAACTATACAAGCAAACTACAAGAGCTAGACCAACTTACACACCAGCAGTGTACCCGCAGTGATTTACCTACACTCTGACAGCACTGATATGTCACTCTGCCGCGGGTTTCACCCCTGGCAAGGGTTGTGGCGGTGTAGAGAAATGTTCTGGTTCTGCGAGCCAAAATGTAACCCAAACAGTTGGGTTCTGAATAAGCGGCAAAAGACCACGTGCGGTTCCGTTGTCGTAATTGGTGCAGATAGTCCGTCTCACCTCTGGGGGGCAGCACTGAGTAAATAGGTGAGCTCTGAATGAGCCCCGTGATGCAGAGCATTGAGCCTGCGTCGGTGTGTGGAGTCAGATGGAGTGGATTTGGGAAGGAGCTGTTCCCCGGGGTGCCCTGCTGCACCTGGTACCAGGAGGCTGATCTGGAGTCAGTGGAGAGAGACGAGGAGGAACGAGACCTTGGCACGTTTGGGGGAGGTTTGAGTAGCAGTGGAGCAGCTGCACTCTGACTGAGCAGAAGCAGCCTGGTGGTGCTGGCAGGAATCTGCAGTCCAGTCCAGACAGAATAGCTCAAGTGCCAGCTACCAGCAGCTGGGCTGAGTAGGTGGCGAGGAGCAGTCAGACTCTTTCTGTGTTGTTACATTTGCCTTACATTTTCTCGGCAGAAGCTCTTACCCAGAGCAACTTATCCATTTACCCTGTTTTTTGCATGTTAATCATTTATACAGCTGGAGCTTGGCTGAGGTAAGTGCCTTTCCCTTGGCTTCAACAGCAGTACCTAGTAGAGTGGAACCGGTACCAGGCCTGGCGCTATGGGGGTGCTTGGGGTGCCCAGACGGACCTCAGTGCACCCCCAGTCGTCTCCTTATATCCCGATGTCTACATAGTATTTATGACTTTTTTAGCCCCCCGCCCCCCCCAAAGGAGGATTGCAGTTGTACCCCTCCTGCAGGTGAGTCGGGCAAAAAGAGAGAAAGAGCTGAGTGCCAATCGTCGTGGAAGTGAATGGAGAGACCAGGGATTGGTTAGGGATAGATTACATAGAGGGTAGAGTCTTTGACAGTTAAACATCATAGAAGAATCTAAATATAGTGCCCCCCCCCCCCCCCCACACACACACACACACACACACACACAGACATGCACGCACTCCATCACTCACTCCAAGAGGTGCCACAAAGGAGCGGCTCCTGCAGTAACAAGTTTTACCACTAGAGGCACTAAAGCCCAATACATGAACAATGCCTTTGTTGCAACAGTTCAATTACGTTGGATATTGAGGGTTCGTGAACAGGGTGATTTTAATGTGGCTTTTGATGCTAACATGGGAAAAGAAAAAACACAAATTAATTGTTGAGAAATTGTTCCTTCTGTGGTTCCCTTCACACGGAAAGACATGGGTGTTATTCGCTTCATCATCGGGGAGGCATGTTTAACAGATGGGCATGTTTAAGCAGGATCTTGTGGTCGCCGCGGCCAAGCCTTAATCAAGCAAGCAGATGCCTCTGTTAGCCACGCTGTGACAAACAGCCTTATCCAAAAAAGAATCAGAGTGTTTCAGCTGTGCAGGCATCGGGCAGGGGTCAGAGGTCAAAGCCTCCACACGTCCACCCGATCTAATCCTCCTGAATACAGAAATGATAGAGAGAGAGTCCCCTCAGCCGACACCGAGCTGAACGAAACTGCATTTACCCGCTGCATGCTGCGGTGCCCTTATATGCAGTTGGTAAGGTTCACTAAAGCGTGAAGCGGAGCTGGTGGGATCAGGGGTTTGCAATGGGACAGCGGCCCCAAAGCGCAGATTATCCAAATTTAATCCCAAACAACTCATTTGTGCAAAGCTTTAAATTAGCATCTTAGCTCGCAGGTCGTTTTGGCGGTAAGGGAGTTTGTCAGCGGGTGAGGACCTCTAACGGGTCTTATGTTTCTTATTCTTGCTGCATCCAGGAAGCAGTGTGGCGTAGAAAGAAAGGAGCAGGACCTGTAACTGGAATGTTGCTGGTTCAGTTCCCTGGTGAAGCACTGCTGTTGCACCCCCTGGGAAAGGCACTTGACCCCAAATCGCTCCCAGCTGTATAAAGGAATACATGTAAAAATTTTAATAGTGTAAGTCGCTTTGGATAAGAGCATCAGGAAAACAAACATGGGATTACATTACATTACATTCATTTAGCAGACGCTCTTATCCAGAGCGACTTCCAGCACAAAAGAGCAGAAGTGAGTCCGTTCGTGTTGAAAGCACAGCAGACCGGGCAAACACTCCCAGACCAGTCAGTGTGAGCGTAACGCTGTTCAGGCCCTACAACAAACCCGTCCTTTTTGGATGTAGCACTGAAAAAGGATGAGTTTCTGTGAAGAGGAGGTATTGGCTCACATTAGAGCGGCCAGTGGATCTGAATGTCAATCAGCACGGAGACTCCCCCAAGTGTGGCTTTCACTGACTGATCCGCTCTGGTGGTGAAGTAAGGCTCTCGGTCAGAGTGGTGGGACATGAGAGGAGTATTTAAATACCGAGAGGGCGTATCCCCATCACAGCCCTCGGCACGCTTTGATTCAGCTGCCAATCGCAGCGGCAGATAATCCCCTCAGACCCCTCTCAGACGGGCTGATGGGACATTAGGGAGGCTCACGATCGAATCCCTCCATCTGGGGCTGGATCCGTCACTGTATGACAGCGCATCCTCCAGATTACCAACCCCGCCTTGTCAGCCGCCCTCTCAACGTTTCAGGGACGTTAGGGTAACATTGTTATACTGCCAAATCTCCACAGTGATGTAGCAAGAACCTTACGCATAAGCTGAAATGGAGGAGCCACAGGTGTATGACCTGCTGCTATATTTTGTACTGTACTTCTGTTTGTGTTGCCTGCATGGTGACTGGTGCTACATTTTCAAGATTTATTGCTCTTAGTTTTCATGTCTTCAGGGATCCTGTTGATAACCACAAGGCAAAAAGCCATCTGCCTGAACCCCGGTTCCAGTTTCAGTTGTTTCTTCAACACAAAGAGCACCTGCCACAGCCCTGTAGTGAAAGATACATCTTGCGTCTGAAGTATTCTGGGGGCTCCACCTAGTGGACATATACCAAATAACAACAGCATATGGGTATGCAAGATCTCATTTGTCATTTCCACTAGTGAACATTTTACATGTAGTACACTTAAATGTGTCTGTTTCCTCTTAAAATCAGTTGTAAGTGATAAATGGAAAGATGGCTAATTCAGGTACAGTTGACTCCCTACTGAAGTAGTGGGTGCAGCTGGAATGTGGCTGCACTAGGTGTAGGTGTAGTTTATGGACCTAAAGTAGCCCGACTCAATGGCAAGAAAATAGCAAGAAAATACTGTGATCTCTGGCAAATATAACTGGGTTGTGGATAATTATGAAATTATAATCAGAATGGTGTCTTTCTTACTCAGTGATTAAGTTATATTACCATTTGAATACATGTAGGATAAAAGCTATGCCAGTTGGTTCATAGGCTTCCAGCAAAGAATACTAGAAGATTAAGATTAATATTAAGAAATCTCAGAGGTCAGATGTGTGAAGTGAATTAGAGGTGGAATTCAACTGTGCCTTTTCACAGATTATGGATTGTTAAAGCGTAACATGCTAGCTAGTTTGGCCACTACCCATTTTTCAATGCAAACTTATTTTAATGGCCATTCAGACTGCGAGCTCAGATTTGTAGGGTGTATGTGATGGAGGGGCTGGGGGGACCTTATACCTTATAGATATAAGGAACCTACTGCAGATCCCGAACCATGTATGTTTATTGGTAGGTATGAGATTTTTTTCACCCTCACACTATACATTTTTGATCATAGATATCAATAGGCACTAAAATGAGGACAAATGGCTTAAAACCTCAGAGGGGGTCCATGTCATGCCACCATTTTGGAAAGGTTAGGCACTCCGTCTTTCACAAGATGGTGTCCCCCACATCTTTACATCAAACAATTTTTTTCTGGAGATAAAAATGTGAAAACTTTCTTACGGCTGGTGTAGATTTTTCACAGCCATAGCGGAGAAACCTACCACTGAGGAAAAAAAGTAGGGTCAGACAAAGTGAATTATTATGAATTATCAGGGCACTTCAAAATGCATCAATGCAGAGGCTGGGTAAAATATCCCTTATATTCCTGTCCACTGATCTCTGGGAGAAGAAAATGTAACACTTCATTTTCAACCTAACACTTCATTTCCAAATGCCTGGACTGTCTATTAGGGACAGAGTATGTTTCACCATGGTTTACAGGGAGAATGCAGTAGGTCCAGTTCAATAAATCCCCCAGCCATCAATTAAATGGTCACAATGAGTGTTTTTTGTTCAACTTGAACAACTGAACAAGGAAAAAAAAAACATTCAGACACATTACATACATCTTCAATCTGGAGAAATTAGAACACATCTACAGCGAAGGTACAGAGATGTCTATTTTAATGTCCTTTGTGAAATCGGCCTCTTCAAGACTGTTCAGTACACGTTAATGTTCACAGCGTTAAACCAGCGGTTACTGGAGAGGGTCAGTGCACCTCTGAGTATTACAGTGCTCCTTTTGCTCTGAGAATCTGAGGATAACATTTCTAGGCAAAGATGGATTTATTGAATAATTCCAGCTATGGCTTTTTAATTTGGTATTTGCTGCCACTTTTTTAAGGGTTAGTAACCAGATAATAAGCTAGTAGTAAAAGCTATACCATACCCATTTTGAGTGATCATACAGAACAATAATACAGCTCATTACTATTATCTGAAAACAGATCAAACTAAATCAAACAAATCTGAACATGTTACATCAATCCACTTCTCATTTATAACCATTTGGAGCTAAATATTAAATCAGCCAAAATATTTAATACAGTTGTTTACTGATCAAGGCCCCAAGTGATCCAATGCTAAATATCTGTTTACAACAGAACTCAACAGCTGCATGTCATCAAACAAACAAAATTGTTCTGTATGCTTTGTGGATTTATTATGTCATATCACATAACAGTATCAATATATACATGTATGTCAAATGAAAGAAACATACCGTTAAAAATGGAATACAAATAAAGGCATTTCTTAATTTCACACCTGTTCTGCAAATCCGTTTCAGAGTTGACAAACGTACAGTCATTGGTATATCACAACACTGTGAAATTAATCTGAATTTATTCATAGTATCAGGGACTCGGTTTGTTCACTTCCAAGATAAGAAAATCGACACCTCACACAGACGGCCCGTACATTTCAAATATAAACGATTATAGTCATACGACACGATTATATTCATACATGTGAACACATTTAATTGTAATATCAGCCATAGATGACATCACAGTATATACAATTCAAGTGGGCGAATTGTCAGTCCTTCTGTCCATCGAGAGCGCTGTTTGACTTGCCAATGAAGGGGGCTGGCATCAGCTTTCGAAAATGTGACGCTAAAGCTAATAGGGACTTTGAACAGAGTTCTGAAAGGCCTCCTCTGGAGTGTACTAATCTCAGTGCCAACTGACAAACACATCTGTGAAAAGAATAGCTGACAATGGCCCCCAAAGCGTCCTGAACCAAGATCCAGGACAACTGGGGTCCATGGCTGGAATATGCTCTATATTTCATTAGTGTATTACTTTGTGCATGTAAATGAACACCGACATTGAAAATAAAACTCAGAGAAAGTGTTTGGTTGGATGTGCAATGTGCAAGGCCTGTGACTACTTTGCTACTTCTTGCATTCAATGTTAATCTGTTGTGTAGTATTATGATGTGTTATGAATTTGTGTTCTAGGCCCTGTTGTATCGTAGTATACTTGGTTTTTGTCAGAGTGCACAAGTTAACTTGTGGTAGGGCTTGAATAGTGTTATGCTCACACTCACTGGTCTGGGAGTGTTGTGAACCTGGTCTGACACTGTTGCTTTTTTAAATTGAATGGATGCACTTATGTTCTATTGCGATGGAAGTCGCTCTGGATAAGAGCGTCTGCTAAATGCATGTAATGTAATGTAATGAATGGTGCTTCCCAGAGACAGCACCTCTCACAGAGAGAGAATGGAGATTCTCCTCTCTCTCAGGACAGCAGGGTGCACTAATCACATAAGACAGTTTTTTTTTCCAAAAAGACAATAGGAAGCTGAAGGGACACTCTTGCAAGTGAGCCTCCAAAATCATTTATAATATAATTTGTTATATTTTTTTATTAAGCAATTCCAAGCTGTTATTTCATTACACATTTGCTGCTGAATGGATACTTTCCTTCCTCACCCTCTTCTGAACACTGATGGTGTACCATGGTCCTGTTAGACTGTGGTGCTGTCTCAAACAAGCAAACAAGATGGCATTTCCCCGTCAAAAACACTCATTTATCTATTATCAATGCTTTGATTGGGTTTCATTTTTTTTGGAGAACAAATTTTACCCTCATATAAAAGTGCAAAGCCTTTATTTTTCAGGCCACATCCTCTTCCTCACCCCTGCCTGAAAGAGGACTGTATCAGACAGTCTTTGGTCGCGTAGGCCTGACGGCAGCGTTTCTGGCTCTCGGAAGTGTTTTGGGTGCAAACAGATTACTCTCATTATAATCTGTTAAACGGGAATGGCGGCCGTGCGGATGACACATTCTTTCCTGGCAGAGACACGTCGGTCGTCTTCTTTTTTTTTTTTCCCCGGTCTGTTATCCTGGCACCCTCGGAGATGTCACCATGAGGCAGCGGGCCCGTTTCAGCAGACATGGTGCTGCGATTAAAAAAAAGGATAAAAAACCATTCTGGGAGAGGATTTCGTTTAGAGATCTGATTACCGAGAGCCAGGCTCAGAGACTGCAGAGCCCTATAGCTCCCGAGCAGCAGGTCATTTTATGTGGATTTTTTTTTTTTCGTGTTTGAAAGCTGATGCCAGGTGCCTTTTCTGTACGTGGTAGCGATGTTCTGGTTGTACTGCGGCTTAACAGCCATACGACTGAAAACAGAGCACTTTGCTGCACAAACAAGACGCTACTTGCAGATGGTGAGATATGAGGCTGTGTTTTGCAGGGTTGGCAGTGGTGGTCTGTTTTTGGTCGACGAGCGTATTCCGGTTCTGTGAATAGCCCGAGATAAAGGTGGGGGGGGGGGAGTGGGGTTGGGGTCCCATACTTCGTTATCCTCCTGGGAATTCAGCTGATCTTGGGGACAGGATTCTGCTACATTATTTGAAAAAAAAAAAACCCTATCCACACACACTAGATGCCTAAAGCCCTTCGTACAACACACGTCAGCACCCCGCACACATTACATTTCCAGGGTAACGCACAACGTTCTCGCAACGTTGCTGCCACGCTGTTGTCACGTTATCACGCGGCCACAACCCTGCAGGAACGTCAAAAGGTCGTTATGCATTATCTGGTTTCTTAAGACTTACACTTGCATACTCTTGGTGTTTTCTTTCAGAAAACGGAGGCGATATTTAATAATAAAAAAAAATATATTGGCAGGGCCACAGTTAGACAAATGTTAAAGACAAATGTTAAAAACCCTTTTGAAAGGTCTTCCACATAAAATCCACAACAGACAAATTGATTTAGAAAAAGTAATGCTAGAAACAGCTTCACAGGAGTTCAGTGGGGAAACTCAACAAAGCGCAAAAAAACATTGTCTTTTTTTTTTTTTTGGATCTGCCCACCACATATCTCCTGGGGTTTCCATTATTTTATTTACTCTTTTTAAAAAAAAAATGAAAATGTTCGTGTCTCTAAAACAGTCTCCAACCCCTTCCACGTCTGATTTTGGGGGGTGGGGTGTTTGGAAAGGTAGAGCCTCCATCTCTCTCAGTCCCTCTGTCCCGGCTGGGGTTTGGCTGTGTCTAGCCCCCCACGCTGGTGTCAGTCCGCCCCGTACTGTCTGAAGTGGCTGCCAGACGTCCGCTTTCAGCAACGCAGCCCGGCGTTTAAACAGATTGGCTCTCCACAGTCCGTCCCTTCTTCTCCCTTTCTCTCTCTCCCTCTCACCCTCTTTCAGCCTCCCCCCATCTCTCTGCCGCGGGCCTCCTCGTGAGGCCCCCCCGGTCCCTTACGACCCCTCCTTCCCCTCTGAGCTCTCCGCGGGGGGCGGCGCTTCCTCCGCGCTGGGGGACTGGGCCCCGTCTGGCCCATCTGGGGAGAGGGGGAGAGAAAGAGAGAAAATGACAGAAAGAGAGAGAGAGGAGAAAGACAGAGAACAGAGAGACAGATGGAGAGACAGAGAGAGGGAGAGAGAAAGAGAGAGAGAAAGAAAGATAGAGATAGAGATAGAGAGAGAGCGAGGGAGAGCAAGAAAAAGAGGGTGAGAGAGAAGGAGAGAGAGGAAGAGGGAGAAAGAGAGAGAGAAAGAGGATGAGAGGGAGAGGGAGAGAGAGAGAAAGAGGATGAGAGAGAAGGAGAGAGAGAGAGAGAGGGAGAGGGAGGGAGGGAGAGAGAGAAAGAGAGGGAGAAAGAGAGAGACAGAGAGAGAGAGAGAGAGAGAAAGTGAAAGACAGAGAAGGAGAGGGAGAGGGAAAGAGAGGAAGAGAGAGGGAGAGAGACAGACAAATGTAGACTGTTACCATCAGTTCCTTCTGATATCATACAGACATTGGCAAGACCTGTTTAAACATGCCAAGGCAGTAACGCTCATCTAGAATTTTAATTCACCACAGAGGCTGAATATAAATATAGATATTCATTTGGTTTCTAAAGCAACAAAGAAGCATGTAAAGGTGATTAACTGTTGCTCATCGGTCACAGCCGTTTTAAAGATACAGCTCTGTGCTTGGGCAGGTCATAGCGCAGGGAGTACATGAATGGGAGGGAAAAGGAAAGACGTGTGTGTTATGAGTGCGACACTATGTGGGTTATGAGTTGGGACAGTCAGTGTGTGTTATGAATGGAGATACTGTGCGGGTTATATGTAGGTTTTAAGTGGGGATAGTGTGTGGATTATATGCTGAGACAGGCAGACATGGGCTATAAAACGGGACTGTGTGTGGAATATGAGTGGGGAACGTGTGTTGGTTATGAGCAGGGTCACTGTGTAGGTTATACATTGAGACAGACAGTGTGTGGGTTATGAGCTGGGATAGTGTGTGGGTTATGAGTTTGAACAGTGTATGGGTAATGAGCTGGGATAGTGTGTGGGTTATGAGTTCAAATAGTGTGTGGTTTATGAGCACGGTGAGAGAGAGAGAGAGCGCACCCACCTGTGAGGGACAGCTCAGCCAGTTTGAGAGGCAGGTCAGAGGGGCTGACCCCTGCTGGGGAGCCCAGGATGTCCGGCAGGGCATTCCGGCGGCCAGACCGGCCTGAAGAGGCGAAGTCCAGAACCGGCTCCACCTCCGTCATCTCACGAGTGTCACCAGCCTGGGGAGGGAGCCAGGGGACAGGGGGAGAGAGGGGAGAAAGAGAGGAGAGAGCCAAAGGGACAGGGGGAGAGAGGGGAGAAAGAGAGGAGAGAGCCAGGGGACAGGGGGTGGAGGAGGAGAAGAGATACAGAGAACAGAGGATTGAAAGAAGGAACAGAGAAAGGATGTGTCATTGACTGTGGGCTTCTCAATGCATCACCTTGAACACAGGCATAAATATTCATCGCACTTCACTAATGGACTTGATTGTATAACTGTATGCAACCACAACGTCCTTTGCACACAGGACATTCAAAGGCACAAGCAAACAAGGGTAAGCTGCATAGCATCTCTTGTCCACTAGAGGGACCTCTAGTACAATAAGCCCCACATTCAGCATTGTTCCCAAGCTGATAATGCATGTTGATCCTTTAATTTGGAAAAAACCAACACCCTACACAGACCCATCCTTGTCATGAGTCTAGGTTTTTCACAGTAGCTTGTGTAATAGGTTTGACAGAGTGCTCTCAGCTTTGGACAGGGGTCTCGTTGCACATCAGTGAATTCACTCAAAACCCTCATTCTGGTTTAAGCCGGAGCATCGACAAAAAAGCACTCCTGTCTTCCGGAGCGGCAACGTGTGGGTTGCCATGGTGACCATAAGTTCAGGTGTCCATGCGGTTCAGAGGGTGTCTGAAAGACGAGTGAGGTAAATACCCACACGCAAACACACACACACACGCACCACACACACACACACACACATATACCCCACCCAATATGCATGTGCACACACACACACACACACACATATACCACTCCCCACATATGCATACACAGACACACACACAAAATACACCCCTCTCACATCTACCTAACCACATACAGTACACGCCTCCACACACACACACCCACACACATATAAGCACACGCGCGCACACACACACACACACACACACAGTGAGCGAGCAGCTGTTTCTATGGAGACGGGCGAGAAACCACCTCTGGCATAGCAACAGATGAGTTCACATCTTTCTCTTTTTTTCCGGCTTCTTTAAATAAACCCCATCTCTGCCACACGGCACGTAACCCCTTTGTGTCCGCGACCGCCGGCCGCCAGCTCCTAATACAATACGGAGGAGGGAGAGGAGGAGGAGGAGGAGGAGGGGGAGGAAGGACAGGCAATACACCTTGACCCTGCAACAAAGCCCCTCAAAGCAGATCAGTCTACCAAAGGATTTGGCTGACTCACAACAGGATCCTATGGAAAATAGGCCGTTTCCTCAGGATATATGGGCTGAACATGCTGCATGCGCTATTTAAACCTGCTCCAGCAGGGGGCGCTGTGGAAACTTCCCCAGGGCTGCCCATGTGTTAACCCTCAAACACCGGACAACAGCCCGTACCTTAACTCTTTGAAGGGGGGGGGGGGGGGGGGGGGGGGGTTACAGGCCACGATATGAGTTACTCTAATTATATGTCACACCCAATCTAGACGCCCTCTTCCCCTCCCAAACATCAAGAGCAAGCCTCCATCCACTGAGGTCCACACTGGGGTTTACATTTACAGTTATTTATTTGGCAGACACTTTTATCCAAAGCGACTTACAAGTGAGGTAGAGTACAACGCAAGCAAAAAACCATAAGGAGTCAACAATATTAGAAGCACTGCATGACCAGGTTTCAATGGTTGGCCAGACAAGGAACGAGCTTGCTGGTAGAGGTAACGAGTGTGTTAAACCATTAGATTACAATGGGTTAAATAGGTCATTCCTGTCCACTGACATCCACACAGTCATTCCTGTCCACTGGGGTTAGCTCCCTCATTCCTGTCCACCAAAATCCGCTTAGTAATTCTTGTCCACGGGAGTCCACTCCAATCATGGACAGCAGTGACAGCCCCAGGAAGGAGTCAATTAATTAACCAAGAGCAGGAGGGGTGTGTGTGTGTGTGTGTGTGTGTGTGTGTGTCTGTGTGTGTCTGTCTGTGTGTGTCTGTGTGTGTGTGTGTGTGTGTGTGTGTGTGTGTGTCTGTGTCTGTGTGTGTCTGTGTGTGTGTGTGTGTGTGTGTGTGTGTGTGTGTCTGTGTCTGTGTGTGTCTGTGTCTGTGTGTTCCTGTTCAGTGTTGCCGCTCATCTTCCTGATGGCCTACATTCTGTTATTTATTAACACGTTTATGATCCTTTAGTGTGATCAGCATCATCTGAGCGTTCAGGGGCACCATGTGGACTGTGAGCAACATGTTTGTTCCAGGTGACCGATTCTTCAGGGAGAGGGACACAGGTTCCCCTCCTGCGTGAGCATTCACAAAAAGGAAACCCACCTGCAAATCAAGACCCGCACCTTCAAAGCTCAAAGCAGATTCTCTCCTGATAATAGCACAGAACCTATTTCTATTTTTGTCATTGCAATTAGCATTTTATGAGCGCATGGTTTCTAAGCATCTAGGTGACGTAATTCGTTGCAGTAAATGGTTGTTCAGTAATGGATGGTGGAATGAGGGTGTAACATTGCGCAGGGTGGGTCAGATGCCGCGTGAGGGCCCGCAAATATTTAACCATACCCCCCCCCACCAGCCCGGGAGTGACGTCAGGCAGATGGACTGAAGGTTACAGGGGTGGGGGCCATGTGCCAGGGCTAGGCAGGGTGATGGATTAGATCAATGGCTCAAAACAAGGCCTGACCAGGCAGGGGTGGCCATTTTCACACCTTACCACGGGCGCGTCTGCGATCTCGCCAACACGCCCTCACCCTGCCCCCCCATCCCATCACCCCTTTACCTGCTGTACTCGCCAACACGCCCTCACCCTGCCCCCCCATCCCATCACCCCTTTACCTGCAGTACTCCTTCTCTTCTTCTCATTATCTCTCTCTCCCTCTCTCTCTCCCTCTCCCTCTCTCTCCCTCTCCCTTTCCCTCTCTCTCTCTCTCTCTCTCTCTCCCTCTCCCTCTCTCCCTCTCTCTCTCCCTCTATCTCTCCCCCTCTCTCCCTCTCTCTCCCTCTGCCTCTCTCTCCCTCTCTCTCTCTCTCTCTCTCTCTCCCTCTCCCTCTCCCTCTCTCTCCCTCTATCTCTCCCCCTCTCTCCCTCTCTCTCCCTCTGCCTCTCTCTCTCTCTCTCTCTCTCTCTCTCTCTCTCTCTCTCCCTCTCTCTCTCTCTCTCTCTCTCTCTCTCCCTCTCTCTCTCTCTCTCTCTCTCTCCCTCTCTCTCTCCCTCTCTCTCACTCTCTCTCTCCCCCTCTCTCTCTCTCTCTCTCTCTCTCTCTGTGTTCTGTCCTTAATAAAAAGCACAGCTGGCTTCCCTCACACTCGCAGAAAGTTCCCGGCGTTTGAGGGCGACGCCCACATCGACAGGTGCCCCCCCCCAGCTGCGTGCTGTGATATGGGGGGGGCTCCTTATCCCTTTACAGGTCCCCGGCCTCCCCCATCAGCCCGCACGCACACAGGGAAAAACGGCAAGCCCCTTCGATCGCTCGCAGCAGGGCGCGGGGAGAGAGGGCCTGACGAGGGGAACGTCCGCTGCGGTTCACTCGCTCTCGCTCTCTCTCTCTCTCTCTCGCTCCGCTCGAATCACCCGCCCCGGCCCCGCCCCACGCCATGCTGGCACCTCCCTGCCAGCCTGTTGCCATGGAGGAGGCCAACGTTCCGGGGGGCTCGCCCTACAACTCGCCCCCGCGAGCCCGCCCGTGGATCATTAGGCTTCGTGTGTGGTGGGGGCATCTCACTGTTCCAAAGGAAGCAAGGGGGGGCCAGTTTTCAGTTTCAGTGTTGGTGGAGGGGGGGGTTGGGGGAGCTGTTTCAGTGTTGGTTGGGGGGGGTTCGAGGGAGCTGTTTCAGTGTTGTTTGGGGGGGTTCGAGGGAGCTATTTCAGTGTTGTTTGGGGGGGTTCGAGGGAGCTGTTTCAGTGTTGTTTGGGGGGGGCTGTTTCGGTGGTGGGTGGGAAGGGTGGGGGAGGGGTGGTGGCAGTGGTGGGGGGCTCCCACTGCTATCCCAGTTTCCAGCCCCCGAACGTTCAAGCCCTTCTTTTGTTTCCCCTGTCAGACGCACAAAGGCACGCTACAATTAGCAGCCGACAGGTTCACAGTCGGCCTGACGGCAAGTGGGGGGGGGGGGTACAGAGAGGGAGGGATGGAGAGATACAGAGCGAGAGAAAGCCAGGAACAAAAGCAGCAGCTTAATCACAACAGGCCAGGCCCCTCTGATGCGCTGCCTTTCTGAAAACGACAAACAAACAGGCTTCCCCCCTCATTTTCTCGGCTAACGCTCGATTCCTGAGCTGCCCGGGCCCTTCCTTTCGCGATGGTCTCACACAGGGAAAGAGAGCGCCGTGTACTGCAGTTTAGGGCTTTTTAAGGTGAAGTGTATCCACTTCACGTAACCACACGCCTTGGGTGACGCCCCTTATCTTGAGGAGGCCCAGAAAAAAGCCCTGATGGGTAGATGGGCTAAATATAATCACAAGAAAGGTCATACTGGCGCCTTTGCTGGTCTCCCAGCATTAGAGCAACGTTACTGCAGGAGCCACTCCTTCAGTGAGCCGATCGGTGGGCCAGTCAGTCTGTGATGGAGCTACCATTTCTAGGGACTCCTTCCTTCCATCGCATCCAGAAGAGCGACGGCAGTCACTACTAGCCGTTCAGCATGACTGACACACCTGCGCACTAGCGTGTGCATGCAGTTAGCAACGTCTCCCGACGATGCTGTAAAGTTCTGTTACTCCCTTTTGATTTTAGGTCCACGCTCTGCACTGCATGTCTACCGCACATGACTCTGGGGGTCATGTCAAATTAAAATGTAAGACACACGAGCTGCAAAGGAAAAAGCACTTCCAGTCAAACAGCACTTTCAGTGAGAGTTTCTCATCTCTGGAATATCATTTCCCCTGTGAAATAAGAAACCTGTAAAACCTTTGCTCAATTTGCTCAAAATTTAACTCAAGATGTGTTTCAAGGCAAATTAATCCTGCTTTGATGAAATCCAGAAGACAGTGTTTGAGTGTATCTTGTATGTCCTGTGTCGCTAATACACAGTATGTAGTCATTATGTTACTGCTGGTACCATCTGTGTTGCTATTAAGTGCCAATGCTATTAGCGTATATGTGGTGTTTTGTGAGGTAGCCTTTTTATTTCTGTATTTTTAATCGCTGTGCATTTGCCTGTCGTGCAACTGTTGCCTGTTTTCCACCTACCCAGGGACTACAGGCGAAAGTTAGCATTAGCAGCTAACTCTGGCACTCTTTCATAGACGCACCTGTTGAGATGCCGATTGGTGGGCATCCTCCTTGTCAAACAAACATGATAAACTAAATAAAAAGCACCTGCTGCACAACCTGGCTGATATTTAGACAGGAAATGGTACCTGCCGCAGTGTAATACCACATGTGTTAATGGAGAGCCGGGATATGAACCGCGCGTGTTCTGAAATAGAAAGAGCCAGCAGTCGGTGTTAAGTAAGGGGGGTTATGTCAGCAATAAGGAACAATTTCCTGTTTTCCAGCAGAGTTATGTCCCCTCAAATGTCAGTTTAGTTTGTTTGTGCCTGGCACCTACACAGCAAACGTGGCCTGTTACTGACAGTGGCAGCCGGTGGGCTGCTAATTGGACTGGAAAAGAGCTTACCTGTATTTTAGAATGACCCTAATTGTGTTTTTGACTAATAACCAAAAGTGCTATTTTAAGTTAAAGTTAAAGTTTTAAGTTACATTAAATTATTTTATGATTTAAGTTAAGATTACCCATTAACACCTAAGGTCCTTTAGCCTGACTGAGAAACACAATACTGTTACACCAGATCCAGGTAAGTAAAGGCAATTAATAAAATGGCCAAGATTTTAATATAAAAACTGGCTTAGGACCATTATCAGTTTAACAATAAGCTCTCTGATTCCACTTTTTGTCACTAGTCCTTTTCTGAGATGTGCCCAGCAAACCTCAAAATGCTCTTTCAGAACTTATATAATGAGAGGTTAATAGAACCACTACACTGGAAATAGATCGTACTAACCTAATGTGCTGAAGGAATATTCTACGCTGACCTTCGTTATCAACGGATAATATCCTGCTGTAAGGTGTTTATATGTATGAACATGCAGGTGCTTGCTTGGGCTTGTGCATAACTGAGTGTTCTTATAGATCTGTACTTCATGCAATAAAATCATCTGAAAACAAAAGTCTCTGTTTACCTCCCACTTAAAAGCTGTCTGCTTGCAGTGTGGAAAGAAAAGAACACAGGAAAAATGTTTCACTGAAAGCACTAAAGCGTTATGTGGAGCTTAGTGTGTAAGCAATTCGTCTAACCAAGGGCTTTACCTGGTTTAATTTTTATATTTTTATTGCCGTTTTACAGCTAATTCAGCAGTGCTGTATGTTAAACATTAGTGGGATCATGTCCAAAAGCATAACCCTAGTTGCTTTTTAATGTATTTTTGTGGTCCTCTTTGTGCAAGAGGTGCCCAGAGTGTTTTGCAGTAACATTGTAGGGAACATAATGTTACACAGACAGCACAAAGATCAATGCTGATTCATCAGAGAATTTCTTTAGAACATGCAGGTTTCAAACATGCTGCCCTTTCCCAGCTAATGCAGTGCTTTCACAAAGTTTCCATAAACGCTGTGTCAATGTGATAGCCATGTCGCACCAACGGTTGTGACTAACATACATGTTAAAAGGGTTAACAGCCTCCATCTTTCATGTGACTTAAGGCCTCCTGTCTCAGCTGCCAGTGAATTTTCTCCCACACTCGATCCCTGTCACTCAGACTCATTCAACCTTCTTGTGACATTCCAGGAAAGGAAATAACATTGCTACAATGCTACAGAGGCATTGTGAGAATATTATATGCTTTGACATGTTTTCCCTTTTTAAGCAGGCCCGATCAAGGGTGAGGGATCGGTCCTCCTGGCCTTTTTACAGTACAATATTTTCATTTAGCAGATGCTCTCACCCAGAGAAACTTACATACGTTGCAATTTTTTTTTTACATGTTATCCATTTATACAGCTTGATATCTGCTGAGGCAATTCTGGGTTAGGTACCTTGCACGAGGGTACAGCAGCAGTGCCCCAGCAAGGAATCGAACCAACAACTTTTTGGTTATGAGCAGTGCTCTTTACCACCATGCTACAAGGCCACCCCACTCTGCTATCATTATTATTCCTTTTTTAACAATCCTTGTTATCAATATTAATTATTTTTTTCTTATCAGTCTGCCAAAATATCATTACTATTAATAACTGCGGTGGTGGTATTAGTATCAATGATAAGACACGACAGAGTGCCTCACCATGTGATCCAGCTTCAGAGCGCGGGGGAGAGGGGGACTCTGGGAAAGTGTTAATGAGATGATTAAGCCGAAGGCTCCTTCTCTCCTCTACAGAAAAGTGTGAGTGTGAAAGTGAGTGTGTTCTCCCTTTCCACACGTTTCTCGTTAACAGACGGCCGACTTCGGCTGCCTTTCAGCTCATAGCCCCCCCCCCAGGGGCGTTATTGTTGTTAATAAAGCGCCTGACCCGCCTCCGTCCTCTCTCTCTTGCCCCCCCCCCAATTTCATCTGCGCCCCTGTACTGCCGCCTTCTTCGCTGTCAGTCATGTCTATGGAAACTGCTACCGCCTCCTGACTTAATCAGTCAATCAATCAATCAAGCTAGCAAGCAAAATGTATTTGTTACAGTGCATTTTTGTTTCCATAACTGCACTGTGACAGAGCCCCGGGCAGAGAACGTTTTCCAGCAGATTCAGGGTCGATTTCGTTTCAGTGAGGTCAACGCAGGACAGTGAATTGACACTCAGTTCATGAACTGAAAATTGCCTATCATTTTCTGTATGGAGATTTTTCAAATAGTGAATTTAATTCCAATTCATGTCTTGAACTGGCTGAATTGCAAACGAATCGATGACAAGTCTGTTTTCCAGAGGAAGTCGGAAAAACCACAAAACTCAGAGCCAGGTGAGGGAAAACAAGAGAAGATAATTCCCTGACCGCAGGAAGAGGGAGCTGAGGGAAACCCCAGGAGAAACAGCAGGGTGAGAAACAGCAAGGCAGAAACATATCCATCTATTCACTGAGACTCTTAGATGACTGTAGGGAAGGCTACTGGTGGCCAATGGCCGAGAAGGCACGAGGTCCTGCCAGGCAGTGGTGACCAAGGGAAGGGTGTGGGGTATTCCCAGCCAACAGTGGCCCAGGCTTCTAAGCTAGAAGTGTAGGGTGGTCCAGTGAAGCAGGTTAAATGCTCTCTGTGGTGCTATGTTGGCTTTAGCTCAGTCCTGCCCTTGTACAAGCGAAGGAAATGCCTTGAGGGTTAAATATATTTAGAGATTCATCCTAACCAGGTGTTCAGTATACCTTTCATAAATGTTTCTCTAACGTTCTCAGAACGTCACGTGTTGTGGCCATTTGCAGTACCTGGTAAAGGTGTGAGTCTGTCTCTCAGAAAATCCTGCAGTTCAGGAAACTGGTCACAGGTCAGTGGGGCCTATGCCCCACTGCTGTCTCTTGAACAGCAGGTCTGTCATAGACATGAATCAGCCGCTGCTCTGAGATCAGTCAGGTGTGGAAAATGTCTCCCGTTATTGTGACAAGGAATCGTCAAGGGAATTCTATTGCCTACAGAGTATTTGTAGATATTTGTAGGTATTTTCACACATGAGCAAGCAAAGTGGTACATACAGCCAATCACAATCCTCCTTCATGATCTGAGATTCTTTGAGGGTGAAATCTACATGGACAAATGGACTCAGATTTTGTGTCATTATTAATGTTGGAGATTATTGGATTGGATATTATTGGCATTTAGCAGACACTCTTATCCAGATCAACTTATATCAATTACAGGCTTTTATAATGCTATCTACTTATACAGCTGGATATTTACTGAGGCAATTGTGGATTCAGTAACTTGCCCAAGGGTACATCAGCACTGCCCCTGTAGGGAATCGATCCAGCAACCTTTCAGTTTCTAGTTTTTCTCCTTAACCACTATGCTACATCTCACTTCATATGTAAAAGGATACAATATTAAAGTCAATTGATTATTACATTTAAAATGAAAATGCATTACGTGTATGCAAAAATGACACTACAGAAGTGTCAGTAATTAAATTTTTTCCATCCCAGCCATGAGTGGGCGAGAACCAATTATACCTATTATGGGTAACCTCCAAGCCACACTATCGCTTTCTAAATATACAGGGAGATATGTATACACACAGACTATTGGTAACATTAGCTAAATTAACAAAAAAACATTGCATCAAAGCTTAACATTATTTATGGGAACTTCTCTTTAAATATGTTTGTGTATAAACAAGTAGATATTATTTCATTATTTCATACAGGGACGTATACACTATACAGTACATATATAATAAAACAAAGCAATTATTGCCACTACTGTTTAATATTACACACACACACAAAAGCAAGAAAAATGAATTTTTGTGATATATACGTTGACACACAAATATACAAATATACAAATATATAAATGTAAATGCTTATATAATCTATAAATTATTACTAGCCTGGGCTTGAGGTCAAGGGTTGTTTTGACGGTATAATAAATTCTCTCTCTCTATTCTTTCTAGTTATTCACATGTATGTACGTCTCCAACCCACCTCTCTCTTTGTCAACATAAAGCCAGCTGTCTATGGCGTTGACAGTTTCCACGGCAACACCGCTATTTTAATCCACAGCTTATAGGCTGAGTGTAAAACACGCGGAGGAGATGTGCAGAAAAGAAATATTTACATCATACAGCATCAAAATATTATTTCTTTGTGTAGGAAACGCAGAAACGTCAAACAATATGACCTAAGAAAAAAAAAAAAAAAACACAAAAGCGCTTCCTCGCAGATGAATCCGGCCTTCTGCTCGCTGCTCAGACACAGTCCGCATGGAGGAGAGCTGGCAGAGGCATGGCCCGTTTAACGTCCTCCTTCCCCCCGCGGTTCTGACATCGCTAAAAAACGGAGGAGGAGCGTGTTTTAGCCGGACAGGGCCGCTTTCCTGGTGTGCGAAAATGATGGCTGGAAATCCGGGATTTCCGAGCCAATACCCCCCCTCCGCCCCCCCCCCATCCCCCCCCCCCGCCCCGCCGCCCCCAAGGGTGCTAATCGAAGAGAAGCACCTGCATTAGTCACTGCTCTGACATGACATTCCCGTAACTCCACGGGAAAATCACAGGACTCTCTGTAGTTTCAGGGCGTAAAAATACCACTCTGTGTGTCAGGGGAGTGAACGGGGGATTACAGCACTGTCAGCCACGATCCAAACCTCAGAGGAGTACAGTAGCTTACATTATTGTCATTTAGCAGATGCTCTTATCCAGAGCTAAATGACAGCTGGCAAGTCTGGGTTAAGTACCTTGCCCAAGAGTATAGCAGCAGTGCCCCAGCAGAGAATTGAACCAGCAACCTTTTGGTTATGAGCCTTGCTCCTTACCGCTATGCAGCGGTAATGCCCCGTGACCGCCATTTCAGTGCCCCCACCCCCCACCCCCCACCAGGGCTTCCTGGTGTGGACAGCCACCTGTGTTTGTGGTTATTTTCGTCTCATCGACTGTAAAAATCGACCATCCTGTTAGAGCCCCTTGCTGTCAGTCCTGCCTGGCCTGGAATGAGAGGAGCCTGGATATTTCTACAGTGCCCCTGATGGCAGAATGGTGTGTGAATGCCACCTGAAAATCATGCCTGAAGATCCCTCCGAGAGGGTATACATACAGGAATCCTACAGTATATCTGATTTTCTGATTTTTTTCCCACATAATCTTCCAAGTTTGAGGCACAAAATGTGTCTCTGTCATTCATCCGGACATATCCTTTGGTATTCTGTATAGGCTACATGTGTTAACCGAATACTACTGTTTCCAGTTTCTGCATTCATAATATTCTCTTTCAGCCATATAGGTGTCAAGCATTTTAAATGCATATTGCAAACTCTACCAAGTATGGCAGATTATTTGCCAATACTACATGAAATTAACTGATATGAAAAATGGCGTGGCCGTGAAGGCCGATTTCTGCCAGTGTCAGGCGCATGTGAGGGAGATTTAGGCCAACGGTCCACAGCTTCTGTGTACAGAGCAAACAGATGTCAAGTCCTATAAATAACAAACCAGTGGACATTAAATACCATCACTATGAGCATTGCATAGACAGAAGAGAGAGAGATCAGCCAGGCTACAGTATCTCATCTAAATCTGCTTCCTGATGACCACACATCTCCACTAACCAATCAGAAACGTAATATCTTAACAGAAAATTAACATTGCAAAATTTTCTTGGTATTTTCCAATGTATAACTGCCTGGCAACAGCTTTCTATTTGGTGTTTCAGCAATTCCATCTCACTGTTACACTACATCAGCAAAGTCACAACAATGTTTTTGCTCAGCTGGCTTGACACAATCCTTAAATCCTGTGCCACACAGTAAGCAGCTTCTGTTTAACCTTGGGGAAAAAAAGAGAAGCTTAAAAATCACTGGTTTTCATCAGGGCGAATCTGTCAGATTCGACAGAAAAAAATCCCCATGCTCCTCACACACAAAATTCCCTCCTGTAATTTTCCCTTTTTCATCGGTGAAAGTGTATTACAAAAGATACATCAGTCATGACTCTTTAACACGAAATCTCCGCTCTGGTTCCCTGTCAAACGGACCCGACAGTCAGACCGGTTTTCATTTGTACTGGCCCACCTGACTGTACCTCAAGTGAATAGCTCCCCTGGTTCATGCTGATAGATGATGACATCAGACAGGCTCGGAGCTAATGCCTCGTGAAATGTTTCACAGTGTGTTAGCAACACTACCCATTTACTTAGCAGACGTACATAATTGCATAGGAAACCTACACAGCTCACATTTTATTCCTTTTCATCCTCCTCAGCTTGATGTTCATGTTTTCACGTTGGATGTTTTCATTAGGGGTTCACGTTAATTACTCTGGTGCTTTACCACATGGGTGTCAAACCTGCAACACCTTGAGGTAGAAGCCCTGCTGTCTAACCACAGCACCATGATGTTGAGAAAAAGGGGGGGTGTTGCCTGACCCTGATCCCCCTAATCAGCATGTCCTCTTCATCCAGCTTGTCTCTGCTCTTTAGAGGCAGTGCTTTGTGGGGACCCCCCCCCCCCCCTTCCTTCCGGCCTCCCTGCCTGCTGTGTCCCCTCTTTCCCTGCCCTGGGGTGCCCTCTTCTCACTGCCAGTCTCCGGTTCACGACTGCTTCCTTGCTAATCCTATTAGCTCCTCCAGGGGTTCCTCCTCCCCGAAGATTCCATTTGTAACATCAGCTAACGACCAGAGAGAAAAAAAAAACCACAGCAATCAAAAACAGAACAAACAGCTAAAAAACCAGGCCCAGCGTCACACACCAGCTATGCAGACTGTCGTGACAGAGTGTGTGGGAGCCCCGAAGCTTCTCTCTCAGCACTAAATATGAGATTAATTATGACTCATTATCCTGAAGGTTAATTACCAGTCAACAATAATGCGCATCCTCACCCATTCAGAAGCCCGCGCTCCACGCGGAAGTGACCGAGTTGAAGGGGGGAACACAGCGGCAATCTGTCTGGCGTAGGGGGCCGGACGCTGAGGGGGGCAGGGTATTGTGGGTAAAGGATTCCTGCCTGTGACTTTGACCCGGGGGTCGGAGGCAGGGGGCTAGGGTTGTGTCCCGGGGGGTTAGCCTTGTTGCACGGAGAAAGCTGGTCTTTGAACATTACATTACATTATTCTCATTTAGCAGACACTCTTTTCCAGAGCGACTTACATAGGTTACAATTTTTCCTAAAACGTTATCTATTTATACAGCTTGATATTTACAGAGGCAAATGCGGTTCAAGCACTTTGCCCAAGAGTACAACAGCAACGCCCCAGCGGAGAGCCGAACCAGCAACCTTTTGGTTGCGAGCCCTGCTCCTTATCACCGCGCTACACAGTTGCAGACTGCTGAATTCCGCAGGATCTGGATGAGGTCTGTCCCCAGCACACCGGGGCCGCAGGGGCAGGGTGTCGCTCGGCCTGCTCCGCAGGGAACAGAGCTCGGCTGTTGATACGGCCGCATCCCTCTCCTCACCCCCCGCACTCGGGCACGCTGCCACTGGGAATAAAGCACCATAATCCATATTGTATGAGACCGGAGGATTAGGTAAGAGGAGAGGGTTTTAAGGACGATATTCCCCGCACCCTGCCAGCTCAGTCCACACTCAGCTCCCTGCCTCAGGTCTGATTGTTCTCCCCCCCCTCGCCCCCCTTTTCCTTCACCGCAAGCCTTTTTTTGTTCTCGAGCGGCAGAGTTAAATTCCTGAAATATGCTCCCGTATTACTGTCAGCTAACGAAGGCGTTTATTGGAGGCGGCTGACGGCGTCTCTGTGTGACATCTCGAACAAATACAGACGGCGGTGCTGCGGCCGTGACATGCCTGGCGAGATAAGCACTGTCATTCTGCATGAAAAATTAATGGCCAGTTCTGGAGCAGAGCGGAGAGAGTGAGAGCGAGAGACAGAGGGAGACGGAGGGAGAGAGAGGGAGAGGGAGAGAGGGAGAGAGGGAGAGGGAGAGAGACAGGAGGAGAGAGTAACAGGCACTCATAACACATACTGAGGTTCAGTGTCCATCTGCAAACACAGACACATACACACACACACACATTAACACACTGACCCACACATGCACACACAGATACAGGAATAGACACTCGCACGCACACACACACAGACACATGCGCTTCCGTCTTGCCTCCCACCTGTAGGCCACCGCTGTGCTGGAGGCCCAGGGACACAGCCCCCCTGCGGTCAGCATTAACCACGCATAAATGTTTCAACGCCCTGCTTTGTCAAAGGGGGGAGGCATTAAAATTGTGCCACACCACGGAGTGAACACTCAGATAAGAAAATAACCTCTCGTCGCGCTTCATCCTTCCTCACCCTGCCTCGCCTCGCCCTGCCTCGCTCTGCCCCACCCTGCCTCGGCTTGCCTCGCCCTGCCCCGACCAGCCCTGGCTTGCCCAGCCCTGCCCTGCCTCCCCTCGCCCTGCCCCACCCTGCCTTGCCCTGCCTCGCCCTTCCTCACCTCATCCTGCCTTGCCCTGCCTCGCCTCACCCTGCCCCTCCCTGCCTCCCCCCGCCCCGCCCCACCCTGCCTTTCCCTACCTCACCCTGCCTCCCCTCGCCCTACCTCACCCTGCCTCGCCTCGGCTGCACGTGCGCGGGCCACACGCCGGCCCGTACCCGCGGGCTCCTGGCACCGTCACACGGCACACGCCGCGGGGGACGCGGCGCGCGGAGACAGCGCGGCGTAGCAGAGAGCGGGAGACGCAGGGCCGCAATATGGCACACCCCACCCTCCCCTGCCTCCGGATTACTCACCCGTGAGTCATCGGAGGGGCTTTTCGGCACACTCTGACCTGGATATCTCAAAAGGCTGCGTAATCACCCTATTTTCGGTTCGCCGCGGCCCTCACAACAGGCTACTTTCCCGGCACACAGGCGTAACGCTTCCCTTAAATTCCACGCTGAGCCTTCAAGGGAGTCATCCTGCCTTCATGCGGGAACTTTCTGACGACGTTCACCTGAGGCTGAGCCTCTGAGGTCTTCGTTCCCTCCACTGTGAGAAACACAAACCACTGGGAGGGGCGTTGGTCTGACGAAGCCGGTGCTCAGGCTGAGGTAACATATCACTTCGATCATGTTTATCTAACAGACACCACAGAGGCAAAACGTTCAGGAACTGCCAGTCGCGATGCAGCGGGGTCACACACATATGCACGTGCACCTTAAAAGGCAGCTTTCTGATTGGTTGGGTGAAGTGCAAGTGATTAATCAACAGCTTCTGATTGGCTGAGTAAAATACTACTGATTAACAAACAGCAGTCTTAACCTACCCAGGTGCTACACTGTTTTACCCAACATGTACATATCTAATTCACACTGCAGAAAGCTAATGCAGACATTAGCCAGCCTAATGCCAACTCTAAGTACAAATGTATCTTTAGAAATAAAAAGGTTGCTTTTAATTGGTTAAAAACAACACGACAAAATCATACATTTCTTGCTTATATTCCACAAACTGTCAGTCAAATGCAGGACTGCCTTCGTGGAAAGATTTCTTGATGTCGACAGTTTAAAGTAAGCATTAGATATCCTTAATACCAAATACTGTCTCACTGCACACAGAGAATGTCCCCCAAGCTCTGCTTCTCTGATGTTTTCTGTGAGCCAGTCTCTCAGATATTATTATTAAGACTTCTATAACCTCCTGAATTTCCATTCTGCTGTTCTTAAAAGATTCTGAATACAAAAGCAGTTAGGTTTCACTTCCCCATGCAAATGTACATGCAAATAAAAAAACAGGTGGGAGGATGGATTAGAGAGTTTTTTGGGGTCAGCCTGGAAAGAGACTTTTTTGGAACATTTGGGACTTTTGGATATGTTCCCAAAAAAACTATGGTTTGGGACTTTTTGGGGAGTTTTTGTTTGATTTTGTAATCATAAACAATGTATTAATATATAAATACTTACAATTCTGACTGTTCCTTTTTAAAGTAACACTTTACTTTAAATGCAACTAATGCAACATTTTTTTCAGTGTTTTTGAGTTGTGATTCTGTATATAATCGAATGCATACAAATCACAGACACGCCATATAT